>NW_012267491.1:0-1985 GCF_000151885.1 Dipodomys ordii | reverse complement strand
GTCCCTCTCTCTCGGGAAGGAGAAAAGGGCTGATCCTTCCCAGCAATGTTCCTGGGTTGTGAGTATTGCAAAAACAACCCTGCTCAGAGCCCAGGGTCTCTGGTTTTCCCACCACTTGCTTAGAAGCAAGCCTGCCCCACCTTCAGTTGGCCCTCTCTGAATGCCAGATCTGCAATCTAGACTAAAGGTTGAGCCAGAAGAGAGACCCACCTCTGCCTCTGAGAATGGCAGTCAAGAGGTCTTAGTGCCCCCTAGAGGAAGTCTCTGGGCTACATGGGTCCCGACTCCCGCTCTCATTCCCTGTCTGTCCTGTGCCAGTGGCACACTTACCTCTGTCTCTGGTGGAGGAATGAACACCGGGGGTGTTGTAAAGCCTAACTCTGAAATCCTTACCCAAAAGACCACCAGAGACCGTCACCAATGTAAAAGCATAGGAGTCTTTATTGGAAGCTTGAGCTTGGTCCCCCCAGTGTACATGGCAGCAGCCCATGATGCTGAGAGGCCCCGAGCCTATGGTTACAACATTTTTTGTACACTTTTTTAGGGGAGATAGGGCTTCGCGTACATCATAATTTCTTGTAACAAATCACTACAAACCCCAGGAAAATCACAAAACAACTCTATAGTATGATTGGCACACTACAAAGTGGGAAAGGACCAGAAACAAGTTGTTGGTTAGATCAAGGGGGCCTACGTTCTTTAAACTGGTTGGCTTGCACCACAGAGGAGTCTCAAGAGGATACATTCTAAACTGCAGAGTTCCTTTCTTAAACAAACACCACCTGTGGCCTGACTGCAGCGTCACCAAGCACTCCAGCACCTGCCTGCCTGCGGTTTTCCCAAGGATTGTTTATGTTCCTAGTCCCCTGGGAATTGCTTCTTCTGTTCATTCTCAGGTCGGGTTCATGGTCAGCTGCATAACTCATATCTCAGAAGATGCTCGCTAGCTCACGATGAAGTCACCAAGGCCTCAGTCTTCTCAGTGTCATCTTCAGATTGAGCCCGGGAATGTTCAAGTCTCCAAGGATGTACTGCACAGGCATCCTGTGGCAGATGCCAGCCAGGTGGTCAATGGTGAACTCAAGGTGCCAGGACTTTTAATAGCCAAGTGGTTGGGTAGAAGGCTCTATCACTGATGGTCGAGGTTTTCAGGCGAGGTCATGGCTCCAATGTCCTGACACACCTGAGCTGGGATCATCCTCCTTCTTCATCTTCCTTGCCCCCCCCTGGCCTTGACACTCCCTCACCCCAAAACCTCCCTAGATCTTGGACCAGAAAATAAACTTATTTGGGCTGGGGATGTTTGAAACCTGGTGACACAGCCTGAGCCTTAGCGTCTACCTGAGGCTGCTTCCCTCTGCAGTCGGTGACCACAAAGTTCCTGGATATCATAAAGTTGCTGAGGGGTCATTGGCTTGGTCCTACATACTGTCTTTAAGCTCTGAAACTGAACCCATAGAGATTGTGAATGGTTGGCTCCTTTGATCCAGGGACTCTAAATCAAGGCTCACATACTCCCTTCTTCCCTTCCTTTCTTCTTTTTCTCCCACCGTCCTCCTCTCTCTTTCCTTTCTTTCTCTGACTCCTCGGCCTTGAACTCAGAGCCTAGGTGCTGCCCCTGACTCTTTGTACTCAAGGCCAATGGACTAAGGCTTGACCCTCAAATCCACTTCTGGCATTTTCATTTTGGTAGTTAGTTGGAGATAAGAGTCTTACAGGCTTTCCTGCTCAGAACTTAAGCCTTGATCTTCCCATCTTAGCCTCCTAAGTAGCTAGGATGACAGGCATGAAGCACAGGCACCCAGCTCAAACCAAGGTTTCTTCATGTGTTGTGGAACCAGCACTGGAAATTTTCATCATCTATGACCTAACCCCCCCCCCCGAGCTTGGCACACACTGTAACTCTTTGTTGGATAAATAAATAAGCATCTGTCTATGACAATACTACAGAAAAGTCCCATCTAATTCTGGTAAGCATCTTGGGT
>NW_012267490.1:252216-252588 GCF_000151885.1 Dipodomys ordii | reverse complement strand
GTATATATGCACAATGGAATTCTATGCCTCCATCAGAAAGAATGTCACCACCCCCATTTGTTAGGAAATGGAAAGACTTGGAAAAAATTCTATTAAATGAAGTAAGCCAGGCCCAAAGAAAAACACAGGTCCCATGGTTTCCCTTATTTCCAATAACTAGCATATGTCTAGGACAAGCACAAAAGGTAAAAAGCTATGTACATATGACCATATAAGATGATGCTAAGCTAAATAAACCCCAAGATAGGGACACAAGAAATTTTTATCTTTGTTGTTATTTTAAATGTATTTATAATGTACTATGTGATTTTTTTGTTTCTTTTGTATGTTCTTCCCCCATGGTATAACCCTTGTTTTCACTGAATTTGATTC
>NW_012267490.1:246451-247451 GCF_000151885.1 Dipodomys ordii | reverse complement strand
TGAAGACAGTATAGTAAAACCAACCAGATACTCTCACAATGGAGTATGAGGATCCAATTGAAGGGGTGAACTTGTTCAAAGTACATTGGAAGCATGTACGAATCATGACAATGGAAGCCACTTGTATTAATAATATATACTAATTCAAATATAAAATACTGTTTCAAAAGAGTAGAATAAAAAATATTGGAAAATGTGCAGTCTAGCCAGCAAAGAGAAAGTGGAATTTGTGGACATAAAGGATTTTTTTTTAGATTACTTCCATTTAAAATAAATCAAACCACTAAGTGCTGGTGGCTCATGTTCATAACCCTAACTATCCAGGAGTCTGAGACTTAGAGGATTGTGTTTTGAAGCCGGCCTGGGCAGAAAATTCTGAAAACCTCCAACTCCTTCATGAGTATGTAAAGCAGGGCAGGAGGCATGGCTCAAGTGGTAGAGCTCCAGCCATTAGCACACAGATGAACAAGAATAAGAGCCTGAGTTCAAGCCCCAATACCAGGAAAATAAAAGAAATTAATCAAATAAAATGAGACAATCATATTACATTAGAACAATAGGTAAGGGACTTTGAGGGCTTCCTAGGTATTGTCTATAAGCTACTCAGAGCATGCTCAGGACAAATTTGAAAGATGGTTTCTTGAGAAAGTATCCCTGGGGCCCACTGCAAGAACAGAACCACCTATAAAGTTAGGAGGTTCTTTTCTGGCATGCCTTTCACTGTGTCCAGCACACAGAGGCCAAGGTGGCTGTGACCCGCGGAGGGCCACGTATTGCCTGAACCAGTGGCAGATTATGGTATTGCTCACATGATGCCTGCTTTGCAGGCATGCAGAGTTCAACAATTCAGGTGTCCTGGAGGCTTCCACCTGGATCACAAACGAAGAAGGCCTGGGAAGCAGGCGATGTTTGACAAGATCAGGATCTTGGAGGGCAGACCCTGAGAGGGTGATGTGCGAAAACATGAAGGAGAAACTGAACTGCAGAGGAACTCCCCGGA
>NW_012267490.1:237599-242806 GCF_000151885.1 Dipodomys ordii | reverse complement strand
ACACACACAATGGAATTCTATGTCTCCATCCGAAAGAATGACATTGCCCCATTTGTTAGGAAATGCAAAGACTTGGAAAAAATTATATTAAGTGAAGTAAGCCAGGCCCAAAGAAACATAGGTCCCATGGTTTCCCTTATATGCAATAACTTCCATTACTTTTTAACAAATCTATTGATTTTTCTTTTTATTTGCTTGTGCATGTGTGTGTGTGTGTGTGTGTGTGTGTGTGTGTGTGTGTGTGTGCACTAGGACTTGGGCTTAAACCCAGGGCTTGGATTTTTCATCCATCTCATGAACTCTACCACTTTAGCTATGCCTCTAGTTATGACTTTTTACTGGTCAACTAGGGATGAGTTTCCTAAATTTGTCTGCACAGACTGGCTTTGAACCATGGTTTTAGATTTCAGACTTATGAGTAGGTAGGCTTATCAACCTAGGCCAGTAGCACCTAGGTGTAATTGATTTTCTTTGTTAGTTAAATTCCATTATGACTTCTGCTGTTAAGTAGGTAAAACTTCCTTACAGCTTAAAAATAAGAAATGATCTATTGCATGGTCCAAGATGATATTTGAGACCAGACCAATTCCTGAAATGGAATAGATTCTGAACAGAGTTCATTATAAGGAAACAATAAGCCTGTCAGAACATTTCAGCTTCAGAATATACCTGCTGTGCTGCTTTACATTCCTTAAGCTTTTTAAAAGAAAATTCTGCTAATGTCGCATTGTTTTAAAGATAAAGAGGAGAAACCAAGAAAATAAGGGATTAATACATATTCTCCATTAGGAATTGAGAGAAACTCATGGTAAACTTAAAAGTATCCAAGAATGTCTGCAGTCATGGTTTAAAAAGTAGTTCAGAAGTAGTCCTGCTTTATGTGGAGCTATCAATAAGTCATGGTGGATTTAGGTTCCTTTTCTTCTTGCTGTGTCAAACCATGGGTGTGACATTCGTTCCCAAGTTTCCCTCACTGCCTCCAAACGGCTACTTGATCTCAGTAACCACAGCTGGATTTTAGGCAGGAAATAAGAGAAAGAAAAGAAGACTCCGGAGAAAGTCCATTACAGCTGCCTGATTCCTCTTAAGCATTTTTGTACAGGTGATCTCTGGGAGAGAGAAAGAGAAAATCGTCTTCCTGATCCATCACAAAGCTTGTCGCTAAAACACCTATGACAACTGACGTGTAAGAGAATAGTGAAGAAATCGTGTTAGCAAAGGCTTCTGTGACTTGGAACCTTCAGAAATAAGGACCCCAAAGCTCAAGGGTCTTTGTAAATGTTCAGGTATTTCTATGGAGAACTATGTGAAAGTATGATTGGCCCAAGTGAGATATGAATAGATGCAAGATGGCTCTTCACAAGTCCTTTTTATTCAGATTCCTTTGATCTCCAGGAATAGATCAAGACCTCTCTGAAATCACAGCATTATGGTCAACTTGAAGTTGAGGTGGATAAGAGGATGATTTTTATTCAGGAGATGACAATCAGAGAAGATGAGTGAACTTTCTGCCTAGATGCTTTCTCAAGATGTATTTTCAACATGCCATATTTTACAGTAGGATGTTCTGAACTCTGACACCTTTGATGATAAATTCCTCTATGTTTTATTGGTCAATCTATCATTATAGAAATGCATAACTGCAATGATGTATTTGATGGGAAGATTTTAAAGAAAAAGAGGAATATGAGATAGGCAGTAAACAATCTCTATCATGTGTAGTAGTAAGTTCTATAGATAGTTTGAACTAACTACGACTAACTTTTTACTGTAGCACGTAGCTTATGACATGAAATATAAATATATAGAATTTAAATCTGTAATTTTCACCTGTTTCTTTTGTGTATGTCACAGTATTAACTATTATAGGTGATGCTGAATGTTTCTTAGAAGAATGGTCAATGCATAACTGAACGAAGACACAGGATGGATGACTAAAATCGTACCTTGTGCTGATTATTATATTAGATGTATTATTTTATACTGTTTATTTTAATTTTATGAATAATTGATATGGAATTTACTTAAGATGATTATGGTAATGTTGACAAAGGATGTAACTGAATTCTCAAACTTGTTTTTATCTTACTGATAGCCATGAACATTTAAAAGATGCATGTATAAAAGAAAAAAAGTTTGAAACCTGCAAAGCACTAACTTGCTACCTCTTCATTCATTCATATTCATTCTTTTACTTATTCATTTGTTTTAAAAAATTCATACCACTTCTTTGCAGTGAATCTATTCTCCTTGTAATGATTATTCATTTGATAAATTTTTGATAGCTGAAGTCTCAAAATCTCTATTTGAAGTACAAAATGAGATGGATAAGAAAAACAACTGTCTGAATATTTCCAGAACATTTCAGTGCCAGTAGTTGTAAAGTAATTATTAAGATAATTCCCACAATTTTCATTTCAAACAATGGGTTTTTCCGTGATATTCCACCAACCATTCAGCTCCTGATTAGTTATATTCTAAAGACACACACACACACACAAATGCACACACACAGAGAACCATGCAGTTATACTTATCAATTTCTTATCATCTAGTGAATTGAGTTAGTCTTAATGAACATACCTACCTAATTTGTTCTTTTTGCTAGTAATGCGTACATAAGTGGTGAGTCTGTTCCCTTTTCTTCAAGGCTTCGCTTTTGTGTGAAAGTCAATCTTCAGTTGGCCATGTGGAAGGGAGATGGACAGTTTCCATCATACATCCAACCCTAGACTACTTACGCTTGAGGCAAAGACACCAGAACAAACACAGACATTTCTCACTGGTAAAATCCAACTCAGGAATACCAAAGATCACATGCATGCCTTTGATGTTAATGTTATTACACTGGATCAAATATTGTTGACAAAATATTGTTCACCAATTAGTTCTTGGAAATGATTTATAATCCATGACCTCAAGTTATAGTGACGTCTGGGTAATAATCTACTGCCTTAATTTTGGGGCCAGCTGCATTGTATGATTCAGGCTTCTTTAGTATCTCTATTTGCCATGCTATTAAATAGGCTCTTGTAAAGGTTCAGGTTATTTCAAAACAATAACTGAAACTAAATGTGGGTGTGCCTGGTTAGAAATGAATCACCCAAAGCAAGGCAAGGGTATTTTTGTTTCTGATAACAAATGTCACATACCTAATTTTCTATTTGGTGGGTAAAATATGATTTTGCTAAGAGAAAATGTGAAAAAAGGCAAAGGAAGAAAAAGTGGAAAGCCTGTGGAAGATTGACCCGTCCAGCAGGTCCAGCTATTTTGTTAGGCTCGAGGAGGCACCTCCTAAGAACCAATGGGGGTGAGAGAGAAACGAGACCAAGCGCATAAAGGAAGACAAAGTCAGTCTGAGTCGCGTCAAGGTCTGCTTTATTGAGCTCGGGGTAGGGTTTATATACCCGAAGGGACAGGGGAAGGGAAAGAATGAAAAAACTTTGCAGAAGCAAGGGTGAGAAGTCCCGGGGTCAGGGATGGGTCATACTTTTCCTTTGGCTGTTGTGCTAGTCTTTCTAAGAACTATTTATGCTTAGCCAGGCGCCATTTGCTTAGGGCTGGAGATAAGAGAAATATTTATGGTTAGTCAAATGTTGTTTGCTTAGGGCTGGAGGAATATTATCTTTCCATACACTTTCTTGGCTCCCAACAGAAGATCCAGGATAGCACGACACTTGCTCAAATAACATGAGTTTTAAGAAATATATCGTAGGGATGAAATTTATCTCCCCAGTACGAAGCCATCTCCTCTAAAAATGGTAACAAGAATAGAAAGCTACTTAATGCCTCTATCTCTCTGCTCTTGTTACTGTGGCGTTGCTATATATTCTCATTCTTGGAATCCCAGTCTTGGGATATTTTAATCCTCTTCTTTCTTTGGTTCATTTAACAACAGCTGGCAGTGGGTGCTATTTCTGCTACCTAGGCCTATCAACCTGTTTCAATCACTATTGCTAACCCTGATAGGGCAATCACTTAACCAGACACCACATCACCAGTCAGTCAAAATAAAGGATCTTTCCCATTTACAAGAAATCAGTTCTTGAGGGAACTGGTTGGCATAAACATCAACACCTCACCTTGTAAGTAAACACACACACACACACACACACACACACACACACACACACACACACACACACAGATCTGCTTAGCTGACTCTGCCGCTCTTGAGTTCAAGGGTGAGTGGCAGCCTTGGAGGACTCAGAAAAGATGATGAGCTCATCAGATGGGAAACGATGTATGAAAGAGTCTAGCCTGACATTAACATCTACCTGGCATCCTTGGAACACCTTTTAGAAAGCTTTTTCCCCAGTGGTCAGAATCCAGACACAATTACATTCCCGTTTTCCTCATTGTAGCACTGCAAAAAATGTGATGTGTTTCTTGACATCAATCAGGTCATGTGGACAACCCTGAAGCTCTTTCTTTGGAGGGGTTCATTTGAAGCTAACAATTCAACATTTCAGCTCAATGCATAGCATATATAATTTTACCAACAAAAACCGACCACAATTAAAAATCTGAATGCTAGACACAGCCACAAAACATCCAAGTTATGTTTGAAAAACCTCACACTACCAACCCAGATTTCCTGTGAAATACCCTGCTATCAGAACAAGCCCTGAGAAGTCTTTCAAAATATGTATTTCCTGGAAAGACTTGGAAAAAAATCATATTAAGTGAAGTCAGCCAGACCCAAAGAAAATATAGGTCCCAGGTTTTCCCTTATAATGTAATAATTAGTAGAAGTCTAGGATAATCTTATCAGATGAGCAGAGAAGCTCACAAGCTATATACATATGAACCACATAAGACGATGCTAAGTGAAATGACCCCCAAGATACGGACACAAGAGGTTTTTCTATATTGCTGTTGTTTTTAGTGTACTATGTGATTTTTCTTTTGTTTTCTTTTGTATGTTCTTCAGTCTATGGTATATCCCTTGTTGTCACTGTATTGGATTTTGGTACCCTGCATCTTGTATATACATTTATCTAATTTGGAGAGGGGAAGGGGAATGAAAAAATGCTGAATCAAGGACACAGGATGAACCATTGCAACAATGATACTCACAAGACACTATGTTGGAAATGAACTTTACATTTTCAGAGCAGGAGAAGAAGAGAGATGGGGGGAGGGAAGGGATAGTAGGGGAAAAACAAAGGAGGAGGTCACAACGCTTGACAAGAAATGCACACATT
>NW_012267490.1:235792-237549 GCF_000151885.1 Dipodomys ordii | reverse complement strand
GGTTTAAAGAGTATAATAGAGCTCATAAGACTTATCTGTAATCTTAGTTAATTGGGAGGCTAAGACCAGGAGGGTTAAGGGTCAAGGTTAGCCCCAGAAAACATATGAAACCACTTTTCAACCAATAGTTTGGGCATTGTGGTGTGTCATCTGTCAGCTGTCATCTCAGCTGTGTATGAGGCTGAGATTGCCATCCTAATTCCAAATCAGCTTGGCAGGAAAATTCCTAAGACACATGCCCAGCCAGGAAGTGAGGCTCTATCTCAAAATAACCAGTGAAAAAGAGCTGGAGGAGTAATTCAGGTAAAGTTGGAGGTATAGCTCAGGTAAAGTAACTGGCTAACAAATGATAGGCTCTAAGTTCAAATCTCACCTCTCTCCCAAATTACTATGTAGCAAGAAGGAAGTGAAATGAAGATGCCTAGAGTCTAGATTTGTTCAAAGAACAATGTCTTTCATCTCCAAGATCAGGCAATCCGAAATTTTTTTTTCACTCACAAATATTTGATGACTAGTTTTAATAAGAGAAAGATTCCTTTGTCAATGATCGAAAAATAAAGCCAGAAACAATTTTTAAAAAAAAAAAGATGTGAAGAGCTAGAAAATGATAGATACCATCACATTCAGGAAGAAGGCAGAAATATCTGTTATCTATATGGCGGTGTTATGAAGTTGTGCTTGAGAGATGTTCAAAGTAGAGAAGAAAATCTATAGTTTAAATGTGTCAAAGAAATGAAAATGAAATATGGATTAAAGTGGCTAATCAAGAGTGCTTGGGTTACTTAAAATGTTTTCCCATTTGGGCCCTAGATTAAATGATTTAGATAATTCAGTTTGCTTGTTGTTGTAAGTGTATTCTGAAATTATTACCAGAATATTGCTTTCCTTAATTTTTGCATGAGGTCAGGAGTTTGGACAGAGATGGGTAGGTACAGAGAAATACAGAGAACCCAGCACACCCTTTGTATTTATTTTAGATACACACTTGCTATCATTCTGTATTCCAGCAGCTGGGGTTGGTAGATTGGCAGAGAAGAGTTATGATGCAGGTAAGGTTTAAGTTGAAAAACATTTTAATACGCCCCCCAAGAAAAGACTATTCTATGATCACATTGAAGAAGTAAATGGGAAGAGGAATCTGAGAAGGGAAAAATGTCTTTCCCAAGGAGGGTTTGAATGAGTTTGGAAGTGAGGGTAATGTTGAATTTTTTTTCTAGTTTGACTTGGAGATGTAGGGGGGAAGGGAAGAGATTAAGAAAGAGAACAAAAATAGTAAGATGTCTTTGGGATCAATTGATACTTGGTTTCAGAAATAAAATCTATTCATGCAATTAATATGTAAGTATATGGATGTGATAACTCCATGGGGAGGGTGACGCAGATGGACCACAGTTGCTAAGATTGAAAATGTCGACCCCATGTGACGCTGCTGAGGCTGACTCTGGTCTATTGACTTTTCCTACAACTGCCTTCATCTGCAGGCAGGAGAACCCTGCCTGGGACTTTGTTAGTGGGTCTGTTAGCCACAAATTTAATGTATAAAGGTGTCCAGTGGGAGGCAAGATCTATTTTTGTGATGGTAAAGCATTTATGTTGGCATGCCCTAATTGTGTTTGCAGTAAAATTGAAGGCCATTACAAGAGTGGGAAATCAGGTGAATGATCATAAATAATTGGTCAAATGAGTGCAGTACTGCCCAGTCAACAAAAATTATTTTTGTGGTCATTGGTGTTTAGGGAATGCCCACTGGGTTCCTG
>NW_012267490.1:233526-235742 GCF_000151885.1 Dipodomys ordii | reverse complement strand
AAAAGAAGCATTGGGCAAAGCCACAGAGAAGAGATCTCTGAGGTGGTGATATACAAACATCTCAGAAGATAGAGAGTGAGTGCTACGGAGCTGATTAGAATTTCAGGTTTTGTGACTCTGAGCCAAAGAATGCTGACTAGACAATTTCCATCCAGAAAGATACAGTCTCTGAAAAAGCAATGCTGTTTGATTATAGAGAACTAGACAGCGCCCCTTATGGGACTAGACCTGTTGTAAGAGCCAAATAATTGATGCTTGCCAGTTAGGCCAATCCAACAAGCAGCTGGCAGCACATAGCACATAACAGATAGGGGAATGGAGATCTTCATGGTACATTATGGCTTCTCATACCATCAGACTTTTGCAATTCCTGAATTGCTTAAACACACCTCTTGGTACATGTTCTGAAAGCATCTCTTTCTGGACTACAGTAGTCCTCTTTTCCAGAGAGACTTTGTAATAGGAAGATCAGTAGTATAAATGATAGCTCCTCCTCTGAAGCTAGTTTTCCCAAATTGATATTCATTATTTGTACTTTCTCCCATCTTGGTCTTGCTCACCCTCAGATACCATCTCTACTAGTTTTTCTCAGTAATCCTCCTTCCTTTATTATTTGAGTCTCTGTGACCATGTCCATGTCGGTTCTTAGCTATTACACTTGCACATTAACTGTGAAATTTGCGCCATGGTCTACCTGGCACCATCTGAATGCTAAGCATAGCCATAATTCGATTGAGTATGCAGCCCTACCTCCTCCACGATTAGGGTCAATTGCCTTCATTCACATCTTACAGTCCCTTAGCACATATTGTTTGAAGTGCCTGGTGGCAGGCAGACCTTAAATTTTCAGGAGACATTTTCTCTGTCTCCTGGGTGGGCTCCGCAAAGGAAGTGTGGAGAAAAGTGAGGATTGCTCAAGGAATGACTTGTAATGCCATCACAATAACACAAGAGGCTGCAGAGGACCTGAGCAGATGTTCCAAATCTGAGAAACACTTTCAGTGTGGCTTCAACAATCAACCAGAGGATTAGGATATGTACTTTCCCATCAACCGGTCAGGGGATGTGGGCTGCTCTGAGGGTGAGACACTACACTATTGGAAATTCTCTTCAGATTAGAGAAAACTTGCTTGCCCACCCTTCCTTCCTTCCTTTCTTCCTTCCTTCCTTCCTTCCTTCCTTCCTTCCTTCCTTCCTTCTTTCCTTCCTTCTTCCTTCCTCTTCCCTTCCTTTGTTTCTTTCCCTCTTTCCTTTCTCTCATTTTCTAGAATCTCTTTATTAATAGAATATTGTTAGCAGAAGGCTTGTTAATAGTATGTGCTGCCCTTCATCAAAGGCCCAAATTAGTAAATACCAAGTATGTCACACTTGCTTCTATTTGCAATGGGCCATGCATTTTGGCCGTCTAAGGAAGAAAAGTTAAGAACAGACGCCAGATGTCAGTGGCTCATACCTACCACTTTCACTAGTCAGGAGGTAGTGATCTGAGGACTGCAGTTTAAGGCCAGTAGGCAAAGGGTTCACAAACCCTCATCTCAATCAATAGCTTGGATACATACATACATACATACATACATATGTATGTACATCTGGATTGGCTAAGAAATTGCGTTTTCAAAACTTAGTAGTACTGTGTTCATTGTGAGAGCATTTCCTGGCTCATGATTAATGAGCTGGTACCTGCTCCCATTGCTGCGAGTTCTTCAGTTTCTCTGGTATTTCCAGCATTCAGAATTCAGTGCCTTTGCCAAATCTCCCCCATTCATTTTTTACGGATTGGCTATGAAACCTTGAATTACACGAGATCTACCACTGAGCCATACCTCCTGTTTGATTTTGATCTTTGCATGTAGATTTTTTTAATGGTCTACTCTGACTTCTGTCTTCTAGAGACTGTTGTTTTGATGTGTGGTTGTTGGCGATGGTAGTAGTGGAGCTTGAACCCAGAGCCTGGGCACTGTCCCTGAGCTCCTTTGCTCAAGGCTAATGTTCTGCCACCTTTGAGGCACAGTGCCACTTCTGGTTTTTTTTGGTGGTTAATTGAGATCAGAATCTCACAGGAACTTTTCAGTGCAGGCTGGCTTTGAACTGCAATCCTCAGATCTCATCCTCCTGAGTAGCAAGGATTACCGGTGCAAGCCACTGGCCCCTGGTTTGTTGTTTTGATTTTTATAACAGGGTTTTACTATGTAGCCCAGGATAGCCTTGAACTATTT
>NW_012267490.1:231540-233476 GCF_000151885.1 Dipodomys ordii | reverse complement strand
AGGTGCTGAGGAAATTTCCAATACAAACCAGGTCCTCAAATCTAATAGCCATCTTCTTCATGTCTCTGTTTCATACTTCACATCCAATCCAGTCCTTTTGATGCTACCTTCCAAATACATTCCAAATCAACTCAAATAGCTAGTCCATTAATTACTTACAATTAGTCCAATGGCTCCTTCTTCCCAGGTCTTTGAGTTTACTCTCCTTATGAAGCTCTTGTCACCTTTTCTTTGACTACTGGCATAACCTATATTTTTACTTTTATATGTTTCCCCACTTGGTGTTCTTTCTTTTTGACATTGCCAGGGATTGCATCCAGGGCATCATGTATGTGGGCAAGCTCTCTACAACTACATCCCTAGCCCCCCTTACACTCTTACATAATCTATTCTTCACATAGTTGTCAGAATGAGCATATATGTATGTATGTGTATAAATATATATAATGAAAACACAATTCACTGAATTCTTTGCTTTAAACATACCTTGACTAAACCCCAGACTCAATCTTGGCCTTAAATTCTTATTGAGATTTGAGGATCTGACTCCTGCTTACAAAATCTCTCTCCACCAGTCACATGTGTTTATTGCTATTCTGTATAGACACCAACTCTTATCACCTCAGATAACACTTGATGATTCCCTTGACTCAGCTCTTGCGTGGCTGGTCCACCTAACCAGTGAGGACTTTATTCCCATGCTACCTCTTTCAAAGGGCATTTCTACCACACTAAATATACCTAATATCCTGCCATTTTCCTTACCTTTCTTCTGCTTTAATTGGTCCACAGCATTCCTTGGGTTATATGAAATACATTGGGGTATAATACAGTGTCATATTCCTAGAACTTATCTCAGTCTGTATTTTCCAGAAATGACTTTTTCAGTGTTCTGTCCCATATGATATCATGCACTGTGATTTTGACATTTCATGTAGTGAGAGATGAAGTGTGTGGCCCTTATCTTGAATTTGGCATGCAAACAGTAGAAGTGATGATGTTATTTCAAGGCCATGTCATACAACTTTCACTTGGTTCTCTTTTTTTTTGTAAAGATGCTTACAGAGGGGTTACAGTTACATGAGTAAGGCAATGAGTACATATAACTTGTCCATCATTGTTACCTCTTCCCTTTCTTGTTGTTGTCCCACTATCCCTTCCCTCCCCCACCTCCCACACTCCTCCTACCTCACCCCATTCTACCCCCCAGACCAAAGTCGTAAAGTTAGTTTCTAATATACTGTCTTATAAGTATCCTTGTTGCAATGTGTCATCCTGTGTCCTTGTTTCAGCATTTTGTTATTTCCCTTCCCCTCCCCAGATTAAACACATGTATATATAAGATGCAGGGTACCAAAATCAAGTACAATGACAACAGGGGATATGCCGTAGGGGAAAGAACATACAAAGGAAACAAAAAATGAAATAAAATCACGTGGTACATTTAAAACAAAAAAAGTAAAGACAGACAGCTTGTGTCCATATCTTGGGGGCCATTTTACTTATCATCATCTAATATAGTCGTATGTACATGGCTTTTGAGCTTTTCAGCTTCTCCGATAAGATTATCCTCTATGTGTACTAATTATTGCAAATAAGGGAAACCATGGGACCTAAATGTATTTGGGACTTGGACACTTCACTTAATATGATTTTCCCCCCAAGTCTTTTCATTTCCTAACAAATGGGGCAGTGTTGTTCCTTCTGATGGAAGCAGAGGATTCCATTGTGTATCTACAGAAAGCCCACAGACTGGGAGAAGATCTTCACTAGCCATACAACACGCAAGGGGCTCATATCTAAAATATGCTTAGAACTCAAGGAATTAATTCTTCCAAAAACAGATTCTCAAAGAAACAACCACCCCATCAACAAGTGGGCTAAAGACTTAAAGAGAGACTTCTCTGAAGAGGAAAGAAGGATGGCCAATAGACAC
>NW_012267490.1:229693-231490 GCF_000151885.1 Dipodomys ordii | reverse complement strand
TTCCACTCAGGTAAGTACCTTCAGGATGTTTCCAAAACACTCAGAAATTAATCTGGCAGAAAATAATTCAAGCTTTATGCTTTCTGAAGCTGCTTTTGGTATGGTGAGAATAATTAATATTATATATGACATTGCATATCATCTTGCCATCTGTGTTGTGATTTATTTGCTAAATTCTAGAAAAATTCTACATACGAAAAGGCCTACTGATGCTACTCTAAGCACTTGGGAACTGAGCCATAATGATCACACCCTGAGTTATATAGCCTCAAAAACATCCTGAAAGAAAATGCGCGCATATACATCAGTGTGATTTTTATAATTCAAGTCTGGCTTTTACAAGACTATAAGCCTATAAAGAAAAAAGATCATATGTATTTTGTCCTTTCATATAACTTATCACTTGGCATAATGTCTGATGCATAAGACATTCTTAAAGCATTTCTTTCATAGGGGCTGGGGACGTAGTTCAGTGGTAGAACATTTGCCTAAGCTTCATGGGACTTTAGACTCAATCCCAGGAAACACAGAAGAAAAAAATATTGATCAGGATAAGCATGTGAAAATTTTGATTGAAATGACCTATTTCAAGTTGTGGAATGGATTGATACTAACCATAAAATAATCTCATTAGATTACTTCCTGAATTTCAGACATGAACAGATTAGAAAACAATAAGCAATATGAGATTTTTCTATCTAAATCTGCCTCCATGTGACCTTATGAAACTAGTATTTGTGTGTGTGTGTGTGTGTGTGTGTGTGCGCGCGCGCGCGCGCGTGTGCGCACGCACGCTATTCATGGGGCTTGAACTTGAGACCTGGGCACTGGCTCAGATTCTGTGCTCAAGATTAGTTCTCTACCAATTAAGCCACATCTTCAATTCTGGCTTTATTTTTTATGGTTAATTGGAGATAAGAGTCTCACAGACTTTCCTGCCAGATCTGGCTTTGAGCCTTGATCCTCAGATTTCAGCTACTTGAGTAGCTAGGATTACAGGCTGAGCCACCAGCACCTGTCTACATTCCCAATTTTTATAGGAGGGCAGTTATTTTGTAAGAGTAGCAGTTTCAAGACTGGCCCTGGTGGCTCACTCCTGTAATCCTAGTTCCTGAAGCAGCTGAGATCTGAGGATCACAGTTCAAAGCCAGCCCATGCAAGAAAGACCATGAAACTCATCTCCAATTAACCACCTAAAACAATCATAACTGGAGATGTGGCTCAGAGTAGTAGAGCACTAACTTTGAGCAAAAAGTGCTCAGGGACAGTGCGCCCAGGCCCTCAGTTCAAGCTCCACAACCAACAAAAAACAAAAACAAAAATTGGAAATATATATAGAGGTATTTGTAAAAAGAGATCATTTTGCACATTTTTACAATGGAAGAAAGTACAATTTAATAAATGCTGTGTATGTTGTTCTATGCACGTATTGAACATAGTGTTGGGGAGTTCTATGGTCAGTCTGGAGTTCTATATGTATTTTTTTCCTTTAGTTTTCTGTGTATCTTTTGTAATAGCTTTTGAAATAGTGTTATGTGTTTTCTTTTCTTAGGGAACATTTATCACATTCTACCACATTGTAAGTTCTTTTAAGCTGCATATTCAACAGTTTTTAACATACATTTTTATTGTAAAAATACTGTACAGAGGGCTTACAGTTACATGAGCAAGGTAATGAGTACATTTCCTATCAAGCATTGTTAGCTTCTCTTTTGTTTTTCCCCTACCATCCCTTCCTGTATTTCTAATGTTTTCTCTTTTGCTTATATCTGACCATCATAAATTTTACTTTCTTTT
>NW_012267490.1:229268-229643 GCF_000151885.1 Dipodomys ordii | reverse complement strand
AGATGGAAGGTACCAGCTGAGTTGGGCAAGGCAGCAAGATAAAAGGATCCTGAGTTCTTGGCACCGTTGACCTGCCCTATTGGTTCTAAATGAGGGAGAATTAAATGCTGTTGTGTTTAAGCCTTTGTTATTCTTGGGTGTTTCTTAGACACTTGCAACAGCTTTATCCTGCCTTAAATATGAACCATCAGCAACAAATTAAGCACTCACTAGGTGCTCTGCACTGTGCTTCACACACATTATCTCATTTAATCCTCATTAGAGCAAATACTGTCATTATTCCTATTTTGCTAAAGGGTAATTAAGCTCAGAGAAGGTATTATAGTTGTACTTCCATAGGGGGAAAGTAGATTTTGGATTTGAAGGCAAATCAAA
>NW_012267490.1:227113-229218 GCF_000151885.1 Dipodomys ordii | reverse complement strand
CACATTGTAAGTTCTTTTAAGATGCATATTCAACAGTTTTTAACATACATTTTTATTGTAAAAATACTGTACAGAGGGCTTACAGTTACATGAGCAAGGTAATGAGTACATTTCCTATCAAGCATTGTTAGCTTCTCTTTTGTTTTTCCCCTACCATCCCTTCCTGTATTTCTAATGTTTTCTCTTTTGCTTAGATCTGACCATCATAAATTTTACTTTCTTTTGAGTTTCATTTCAACAATTTAGTTATAATTTTTGTACCAATTTTTAACTAGTGTATGAATTCAGGGCTTGGGTGCTTCTGAATATTTTTTGTTCGAGGAACTTGAGCCACAGCTCCATTTCTGACTTTTTGTTGGTTAGCTGGAGACAAAGTGTCTCACATACTCTCCTGAGAACTGGCTTCAAACCTTCATCCTCAAATCTCAGCCTCTTGAGTAGCTAAGTGACCACTCATTCCAGACTTGCTATTTTGTTTGGTATCGTTTTCATCAATCCATACACCATATCACTAATTATATTCCAATTTCTATGCTTTGATTTTACTTTATACTGTAGCTCACACCTTTGTCATATTTATAGATTCTCACAAATTTATATATTTCAGTGCTGAAGTATCTTCTTTGCATATTTCTGCCTATCCCTTGAGCTATTTATATTTTGATAAATTTATTTGAGAAAACTGAAGAAATGATTATTTGAATGTCTTTTCTCTAACTAAATCTTCTTAGGATGTATATCTTACATAGTTTTCTTCATATCTTGATTTTTTCACCCTAAGTTTTTACAGAAAGAAGGTCAATATGACTAAAAATCAAATACATTACTCACCATGAAATTCCATTTGATTCAACAATATTTTACTTCTCTTTCCTCTCTGCTGCTTTTTTGTTTTCTTTTCTTTACCATAAAATGCCAAATAAAGAATAATTTAGGGAACTTCTGTGGTCACAAATAACAAACTCTCTTGTCCAGTAAAAATATATTAGTATCTCAGTCTGCTTCAGTTGTGATGGTTTACCTGTGTTGCAAGTCAGATCCAAAGAAACACAGGCTATATGGTTTTCCTCATTTGTAATAACTAGAATATGTCCAGGATATTTTTAGCAGAGGATCACAGTGGCTCAATACCTATGCGCATATGACCATATAAAATTATCCTTACAGAAATGAACTCCAGGAAATGGAAATGAGGTGTTTTTTAATATACTACTTGCAGTTATTTTTTTCTTTCTTTTTCCCTCCTTTGGTTTATTCCTTGTTGACACTGTTTTTGATTTCTGTACCCGTTGTTGTATATAAGAAATGTACTCATTACCTGTCTTACATAACTATAAACCCTCCATACATCACCTTCACAAGAAAATTAAAAAAAGAAAAGAAAGTCTTAGCTTATAAATCCTGAAGACTGAGATTTGAGGATGATTCTTTCTCTCTCTGTCTCTCTCTGTGTCTCTCTGTCTCTGTCTCTGTGTCTGTCTGTCTGTCTCTCTTTCTCTGCAGTTGTGAGGTTTGAACTCAATGCCTGGGCTCTGTCCCTGAGCCCTTTATATTCAAGGCTAGTGCTCTACCACTTGGGCCACAGCTCAACTTCGGTTTTAGAGTGCTTAATTGGAAACAAGTCTCAGGGGGACTTTTCTGCCTAGACTGGCTTCGAACTGAGATCTTAGCCTCCTGAGTAGCTAGGATTACAAGCGTGAGCCACCAGTACCCAACTAGGGATGTCATTTCTAAGCTAACCTAGGCAGAAAAGTCAAAGACTCTTAACTCCATTTAACCATCAAATGGCAGCTGAAGGTATGACTTAAGACTTATATGCCATGGTGCTAGCCATGAGCAAAAAAGCACAAGGCCCTGGGGTCAAATCCACCCCCACCCCACACACACACCAATATTCAACTAACAAAAAGAAAATCAAAAAAAAAAAAAGAAATAGCCTTGCAACTATTGAAGACTTTCTGTCAAATCATAACTTCTATGGCCGCATGTCCACCACGATGGGTTCAGGCAGGGGACCTCATTGTGTATGAGTGAAAGCAAGGGTTTGAGCAGCTAGGCTATGCCTGTGACATTGCTTTCCGTTCCCTTTGGAATATGCAGTGCAG
>NW_012267490.1:223915-226937 GCF_000151885.1 Dipodomys ordii | reverse complement strand
TACAGATTAACTCCTGAGATCTCCTACCTCCTTTTGTTAATCTCAGCTTTTGTGAGTCTATCCTGAGATGCACATGTTTCTTGTTAATTTTGTTTACCTTTGGCTAGGATGTGCAATTTTCCTCTGATACTTTTTAATAAGAACGCTGATGTTCACCTCAGATTCCCCCCCGCGCCACCGATTTCATTACCATAGAGCATGCAATATTCTTCCACAGACTCATGAATGCCCTCAGTTTTCAAAATTAGGTTCATTGTGATGGAACACGTATGAGGTGATTTCATAAAACATGGCGTGTGCACATGGTGCCTATGAGTGTGTTTGTTTATTCAGGGGACTATTTTGACAAGAAACTGCCTAGAGAACAGGCATTGCTGTTGGGACACTGAGGTTAAATGGACTGACTCTCTTTATTACATGTTCTGCTTCTCCTGGGTTCTAATGTGTTGGGGCATTAATGGGCTCAATCCGTTGTTGATAAGACATGAGAGAATGTTTCTGGACTGACCACTACTGCATCATATAATTGGTAAAAAATATCCTGCAAAAATTTTGAATTTCACATTTCTTGGCCTTAAATCAAGGTCAACAATAGTGCAAAGGGGAAAAAATAAATAAAAAAGGAAAGCCGGTACAAAATTGCTCAGTATGTATTACCTAAAGCACTGAAATGAACTTGAAGAAAACTCTGGCTAAACCCTTTTATAGTGAAAAACGTCCAGGACCACACCTTTTTCAAAGTTGGTTTTCTTTAAAATAAGTTGCAGGTTTGAACTCTACAATTTGGAGTATTTGGGATTTATGGGCCTCTAAAGCACATAAGATTATTAAAGTACCTTTACAAACCTTGTAAGTAAGGCCCTAAAGTAATGTCAAGCATGAAAGTAATTCACTACACTTCTCTTCTAACAAATCTGTATCCTAAATGGTTCCATCTTATGGCCCATTAGCGGGCCCCTACCAGGGTCTGTCCCAACTACTTTGCCAGATTTCCTGATCTCTTTTCTATTTTTTCAGCTTGCAATATATATTTGTTGACTATAGACCATGAAAGAAGCATTAACTGCCAAGACATTATGTCTGCCTTCGATGACTAGTACAGTATTTTTACAATAAAAAATATATATGGAAAAAAAGAATAACACATCAATCACAACTGGGTGCTATCACAAATTACCTTCAAAATGAACAACGTGAAACAAGCATTTATTATCTCCCAGTTGTTGTGGCACAGGAATCAAGACACCACTGAGATTCATAGTATGAGACTTGGTGGTCTGTCAGGGAGTGAAATCAGGGTGAACTTGAGCTTGAGGATCTGTTTCCAGTATCTTTTGCAAGGTTTCTGGCAGACCTCATTTCCTTACTGTCTGTGGGTTAGATAACCCACAGACATGGCATACCACCATTTTGGAAAAGATGAAAAATTCACAATTTGGAGATTGGTTTCTATTGAATATGCATTGCTTTCGCATCAGTAAAGTTGACAAAAGAAAAACAAATATAAAATCACAAAGCAACTTATTTTAAGTCAGAGACTATTTGTATTCCCCTTGCTGTATCTAAGGAGAGGTAGTTCCTAAGACGATAAAGACCGCCAATGGGAATTATTAAAGGCCATCTTAGAGGCTAGCTCCCAAACAGATTTTTCTGGATATGTGTTGTCTTAGATAATATCACTACCACCATCCAATTTCTTATTGTATAGTCTTTGGATTCACTTTTTGAATGCCAACCCCAACACATCAAGACAATCTTTCAATACTGTCAGTTGCCAAGTTACAGAGTATACCATTTTTGTATCTTTGACATCATTGTTTCCTCATCTGACTGTGATTGCTTTAGTTCTAAGTCTTGGCATCCTTTGCAAAGAGGTTTTTATTTCCATACTTTTTATTAATTCTGACATACCCATATATGTATATACCATGTGCCTTGGTCAGATGGTGCCCATTCTGTCATCTCCTTCATCCCCTTCCGCTTCCCAAACCAATCACAATAAGCTTCATTGTTCCATTTTCCCACATGTACACCAGTATTTCAGCCATATTCACTTTCTTTCAACCTCTCCACTATCCTTCCCACCTCCCACAACAAGACCTGTTAGGCATTTCCATCATTAATTGGTCTGTTTTTGTTGATCGTGGGGCTTGAACTCAGGACCCCGACAATGTCCCTGAGCTCTTTTTTGCTCAAGATGAGCACTCTACCACTTTGAGTCACAGTGCCACTTCCAGTTTTCTGGTGGCTAATAGAAGATAAGAGTCATGGGGCTGGGAAGGTGGCTCAGTGGTAGAGCGCTTGCCTTGCATGCCCGAGGCCCTGGGTTCGATTCCTCAGCACCACATAAGCAAAAAGAAAAAAGCCAGAAGTGGCGCTGTGGCTCAAGTCGTAGAGCGCTAGCCTTGAGCTGAAGAGCTGAGGGACAGCGCCCAGGCCCAAAGTTCAGGCCCCACAACTGGACCCCCCCCAAAAAAAAGAAGAGTCATGGACTTTCCTGCCTGGGCTGGCTTTGAACGGATCCTCTGATCTCAGTCTCCTGAGTAGCTAGGATTACAGGTGTGAGCCATCAGTACCAGCCGCATTAACTGTTTTTAAGTGTGTGTTAATTTTCAAAGTGTTTTCACTGTGTTACTTCACACTTGCATATTCAATACTTTATTCAGATTAATTCCCTTATTCATTCTCACTTTCTCCATCCCTACACCCATTCTTAGTCAACAGCTTTCAATGAGTTTTGTTAAGCCATCTTCACACACAGATGTAATGTGTTTCATTATTGTTCACCCTCTAATGTTCCTTTTCTCTTCCTATTTCCTCTAGTCCCTTCAAACATTCCCACAACTACAAACATGTTCTCTGTACACATGTATACACGTGATCCTGCATGTGACAACAGGTGTTTATCCATAAAGTCCAGCATCTATATGTGAGAGAAAACATGCAACCTTGAACTTGCAAGGACATTTCAGTGAATGTCTCTCATTTTGTTTCTTTTTTTATGTAGGTTGAACAATAAGGG
>NW_012267490.1:222340-223865 GCF_000151885.1 Dipodomys ordii | reverse complement strand
AGTTTATTATGTATATTTTATACATGCATTTTCATCTAGACAGTAGATTGTTCTCAGACAGTTTTGAATCCCAGCTTAGATGTTATCTTCAGTCAAGAAGAGCCCATCTTCAGAAAAGTGACAAGGCAAAATAAAAGCACAAAACTAAGGTCGTATGTAGGGAGACAAATGGCAGATAAAGGTTGGTTAGTTAGTGTTTGGGGTCAGAATATAATAGTCCAAGGCATAGCACCTTGCCACGATGAGCACTTTGAACTGAAAGAGACTGCAGTGCTGATGTTCTATATTATAGTCTCCTGCCCCTCTTCCTCCTTGAAGGTGATTCATAGACACCACAATTCCTTGTCCCCAAAGGGAACAGAAACTAGAGCTCCTCTCTCCTAAAGCAAGCTACAAAACCCACAATAGTCACTTTCTTTTCCCTTTGCCCTGCTGACCCTCATTCTAAAAGGATTCTGTTCTATGACTGACAGGAAGGAATGTCACACTGAGAAACTAAGAAGAATAATATCAAGTGTGGCTCAAGTGGTAAAACACCTGCATAGCAAGCATCAATACTCAATACTCTCTGCTCCAGGGAGAGAGAGAGAGAGAGAGAGAGAGAGAGAGAGAGAGAGAGAGAGAGAGAGGGGAGACAGGAGCCACTTGAGCCACAGATCCACTTCCAGCGTTTCTGATGAATCATGGACTTTCCTGCTCAAGCTGACTTTGAACCAGGGATCCTCAGATTTCAACCTCCCAAATACCTAGGATTACAGGCAGAGCTACTCGCAACCAAAGAATCTTGATACATAGGTTTTTCTGGGTTCCCTCCTCAACGTATTACCAATTGGACATAGCCTTTTTGTGTAATCATATTTCTACACAGCTATCTATTCTCTGTCAAACCAAGCATAAAAAGTTTTCCATGGGTTCTGGAGTCTTAATTTCTGAAGGTTTCATGTCATGTTGAATGAATTTTTTATGCCCTCAATCTTACAATGGACAAGGAGAAGTATTTCACTTTTCTATCATTATATTAGTAAAACTTGTAAATATAAATTCCCCTTACATCATCCCCAGGATAATATGGATCTGACTTCTGTTTTCAGTGGTTAGTCATTGACAACCTGGTAGGTGGTGGGCAGAATAGTTTTTGTTTTTTAAATCTATGTCCCACTTTTCAGCAAATGGAGGGAGGTCAGGGAAATCTCCTGCATCTGCTTCTGCCCAATTGTCTTCAGCAAAACAATCTTTTTTTTTATTTTTTGGAAGCATCTAATGTTCTCCTGCTCTCCAGAGAAGTGTCCAAAAGAAAGAAATGAGAGCATAACAAAGAATTTTAGAGACCAATCTTTAAAGTCACAGATGAGTGCTTCATATTTTATTTTAAATTTCTGCATATTCATGGAATAGCACACCATAATATAATATTTCCATAATGTATATGGTATATACATATACCATATATATCTCAATACTCATCAATTCAGTCATATTCATGGAAATACTGATTATATTCATGGAATACTGGTCATATTCATGG
>NW_012267490.1:221945-222290 GCF_000151885.1 Dipodomys ordii | reverse complement strand
CTCAATACTCATCAATTCAGTCATATTCATGGAAATACTGATTATATTCATGGAATACTGGTCATATTCATGGAAATATCAGACTGTGGTGTGATTTCTATATGTGGTACATACATATATATCACAATATGGTCAATTCAGGATAACTAGCATTTCCATCTACTTATTTAATTTATTAAAATCAAGTCATTAAGACTAACCCATGAAAATCTTGTGGACATTCTTTTTAAAATACAACCATCAAATGATTTAAAGTTGTCTGTTGTTTATTTTTTTTTGCTTTTAGATTATTGTTCTCTTTTTCCTTCTGGTACTGAGGCTTGAACTCAGAGCCTTGTGCTTTTT
>NW_012267490.1:219688-219973 GCF_000151885.1 Dipodomys ordii | reverse complement strand
GAATGGGAAAATATTAGCCCTTTCATTTCACTTTCCTATTTAAGTAAGTTTAGGAGTTTGTCAGCTGAAACTGGAGTATTCAGGAATCCTTTGGCTGCAAGTAACAAAAACCTAGTTCCAAGCAACTAAAATAAGAAAAAGGCTCAGTAATTGGAAAATAAAAGGTAGCTTCAGGCCAAATTGTATTGTAGTATCAGCTAGGCTATATTCCTTTAGTCCTGTGTCTACTCTACCTGCCCTTGTTTGACTTAATTCCTAGGTGGGCAAGATATTCATTTGTCCCAC
>NW_012267490.1:217644-218744 GCF_000151885.1 Dipodomys ordii | reverse complement strand
TATCTCCAATTAACCACCAAAAAACCAGAAGTAGAACTGTGGCTCAGGTGTAGAGCACTAACCTTGAGCACAAAGAGCTCAGGGACAGTGCCAGGCCCCAAGTTGAAGCCCTAGGACCAGCACTCACTTGGGTGTGTGCATGTGCATGTCTTTGTGCACACATGTGAGTACACACACAAAGCAAAAGCTGTTGAAATTTCCATACTCCGCTTGGTCTGTGTGAGACTCTTCAAAGCCCGGTCTGGTAAGCATTGGTATAAGATTCCCACTGATACTACAATTAAGAGCATCTTGGCACGATAGTCTTAGCCACCACAGATCTCGCAAAGAAGCTCTGAGGAGAGAACTGGACTGTCCGTCAGGCTGCAAAAGGGAGTCACTTCACACTGAGAAAACTCCTAATACAACTGCTAGAAACTGAGAAAGTTAGGTGTGTAACACGGGTCCTTCAACCCTGGGACCTTTCGAGGTCCTTGTTAAGCAAGACAAAACAGTCTGCAGCCGGGCACCGTGGCTCACGCCTGTCACCCTAGCTACTCAGGAGGCTGAGATCTGAGGATCGTGGTTCAAAGCCAGCCCGGGCAGGAAAGTCTGTGAAACTCTTATCTCCAATAAACCACCAGAAAACTGGAAGTGGTGCTATGGCTCAAGTAGTAGAGCGCTTGCCTTGAGCTGAAGAGCTGAGGGACAGCGCCCAGGCCCAGAGTTCAAGCCCTACAACTGACAAAAAAACAAACAAACAAAACAGTCTGCTTACACTTTAAAAATGTGACCACACAGCCGAGTGCAGGTGGCTTGCACCTGTCATCCTAGCTGCTCAGAAGGATGAGATCTGAGGATCATGGTTCAAAGCCAGCCCGGGCAGGAAAGTCCATGAGACTCTCACCTCCAATAAACCACCAAAAACCGAAAGTGGCACTGTGGCTCAAGTGGTAGAGCTCTAGCCTTGAGCTGAAGAGCTGAGGGACAGCGCCCAGGCCCAGAGTTCAAGCCCTACAACTGACAAAAAAAAAAAAAATGACCACAGGGTGTGTGGCAACCCCAAGTGGCCGGGCAGGCGTGTGCGTGGCTCCTATTCTTGATGGGATGGAAGCCTGGTT
>NW_012267490.1:212399-213562 GCF_000151885.1 Dipodomys ordii | reverse complement strand
CGCCCCGCGGTGAGCCCGGGGGGCGGAGGCGCCCAGACTGAGCAGTCCACACGACTGCGCGGGCGCGGGGAAACCTGGGCTACCTCATTTTAAAACCTAACACTTAATAAACCATTCTCAGATGTTCATGGCTCAAACTAAGTCCAAAATATAGAAATTATATGTCTGGACAAATAATGGCAGACATACATGGTCACATGAGCTATGTTTATATAATATACAGGGTGTGTGTGTGTCCTGAGGCTAAAACTGAGGCCTGGGAACTGCCCTTTTCTACTCAAGGCTAGTGCTCTACCATTTCCAGGGTTTGGAGATCAGAGTCTGAGCAACTTTCTTGCCTGCCTTAGCTTTGAAATGAGATCTGAATCCTCAGATGTCAGCCTCAGATGTCAGATGAGTAGCTAGGATCATAGGCATGAGCTACCCACACTCAACTAAAATGCAGGTAATTCTTAATTCACAGTAGCCTTTATGGGGCTGGGTGAGGTGACATACTCGTGTAATCTCAACTATGTGGGAGGATGTAGGTAGGAGGATCAAGGTCGAAGACTTGATTCTGGGAAAAAACATGAGATTCTAACTGAAAAATAACTGAAACAAAAAAGGAATGGATTAAGTTGTATAGCATCTGTCTAGCAAGTGTAAGGCCCTGAGTTCAGAATCCTGTAATCACCAATAATTTTTTTTTTATAAAGTAGCCCTAGCTGGGTGCTGGTGACTCATACCTGTAATTCTGCCTACTCATGAAGCTGAGATTTAAGCATCATGGTTCAAACTAGCCTAGGTGGTAAATGTTCTAAGATTCTTTATCTCTAATTAACCACCAAAAAACAAACAGTAGAGTTGTGGCTCAGGTAGTAGAGCATTAGTCTTGAGCAAAAAAGTTCCAGGACAGCATCCAGGCCCTGAGTTGAAGCCCCAAGACCAGTACACAAAAATAAATAAATAAATAACATAGTAGCCATAATGCTACATTATACAGTATTAAGACTCAAACTATTTTATTAAGAAGCTGCCTACAATGTGCTTAAGTTAGCATTTTCTTGAAAAAGTAATTCTTTCTTCAGACACATAATATATTGGTTTACAGTCATAATGTTCCCTTGCTTGTATGTTTGAGTTATAGACTTCATTGTTTGAAGCCAGGTCATACATTCTGTTCC
>NW_012267490.1:207070-211114 GCF_000151885.1 Dipodomys ordii | reverse complement strand
AGTAAGGGTTACCTGTCATGATTAAAACACTCAGATTTAGAACAATGTTGTACTGGATAGTCAGAATGTCTTCTATTACTTTGATATGAAAAATACTTTCCTTTAATACTATCCATATTGCTGAATACCCAAATAATACATGAATAAAACATTGATATTTACATTAAAAATTCCTTAACTTGTGCTATCTCAAGTGGAAAATTTCTAGAAGTTTAGAATGGCATAAAAGAAAAAAAATGCTACCAATGCCATGTCACATTTCCAACCATTGTTTGCAATTACGTAGAAATGTGCCAGGAAGTTTTCTACAGAAATGTAAGAATAGACCCACAATCTTTTATCTCTGGCATCCAAAAATTTCTGAAAACTCAAAGGTTGACCTGAGAGGAGTATACCCTAGTGTTATTTCTCTCTCTCTCTTTCACACAGATACATATTATAGTAGTAGTAGTAGATGTTGACAGGGTACTGTCTTGATTCTACTAGAAGTATTGTGTTAGAAGGCATTTGTATCTATCTTTCTACAAACCATAAAATCACTAATTTCTAACACTTTATTTGTGCCAAAAATTTCAATGAATGATTATGGGTATCAATAATTATGAGTGTGTATGCAAGTGTGTGTGTGTATGTGTATGTATGTATGTGTGTGTATAACACAAATAGATTGTACTACATATACTATCTGGTAAATAAATTCATAGAATAGTTTAACAGTTTCCCTTCATACCTTACCATGTCCTACAAAATCTACATAATCTGGCCTACATAATATACATAATCTGTTAACTTTGGTCTTTGTCTCCTATTCATTTTCTTCTCAGCCACACAGACCTCCTGATTATTCTTCCACCATGCCAAACTTGTTTGTGCTTTGGGATCCACACTTACCCCTGTCTGGAACATTTCCCCATGGATTCCCTTATTGGCTGGTCCCATTACTTCATTAAATGACACTCCTTCAAAGGAGCCTTTGTTCATATGGAATGTCTTCTAGTTCCTTACTCTGCTCTTTCAGTCTAGCCTTTATCAACACTTATGATTTATTTATGAGTTTTTATATTCATGCATGTTCTGTTTTCTCTACTAGGTATCCCACAAGCATGAATTTTTAAAAAAAGATTTACCCATGACTATATCTCCATACCTTAAGCAATGGTCATAGTAAATAAATACGATTTTCTTCTTTTTGTATCCAAATAGAACGATTAATTGTATAGTTACAAGGCTTCCAGTTGACTGGAAGGCAAACCAAGAAATATGCTTCTGAAACCTTCATGAGCTGACCCTCAGAAAAGAGGCTGGAAGAATTCTTACTTCTAGTCTATGTAATAGGCTAAAGAATCTATACTGTGTGAACTCGGCTTCTATGCCTGTGGCAGAATCAATTCATTCTGACATTAATTCACTGTGGTGTCACGCTGATTAGTTTACCTGCGTACATGCTTATGGTTAGTAGTGCTGTACTCACTACAATACAACCCCAGAGACCACTCTTACTTGGTATATCACAACCCTACCACAGCAACTGGCACAGAGTAGACCTCAACCTATGAGAAACTGATCTGAGTAAAAGCTGCATACTGTACTACCTTAAGTTGTCTACTAAAGAAATATAGTTTTTAATTTTTAGGAAATGCTTTCATGGGTCTTATCTTCTAGAATGATGAAATGCCTTTAAAGTGCGGTGAAACCAGGACAATGTGTTTAGAGGCATAATATCTTGAAAGGGAGTGATGGAAAATCATCGCTTATCTCTGAGCTACCCTGGTGAGATCACAGCTTGGGCACTGAGATTAGTTTTATGCACCTTATGTTCTAGGTAACTGGAAGATGATTGCCAAAGACGGCCGTAAGAAGGATTAAGTGTGATTATTTATGAGGCAGAGTTAAAAGGAGACAGCATGCATATGTTCCCTAACTATGGGGCATAGACTGATCTCTAAATATCTGATGAACAAATCTACCCAAGGAAGATGTTCAACACAGAACAACAAAGAGATAAATAAGATGAAAGAAGAAAAAAGAGAGATGAGGGAAATTTAGAATTTTTTTTAGCGTATCACAAGATGGCTCTTGCTTTTATTAGCAAGCAGAATTTTCTAACCAAAGCCAAAAATCTCAAAAATTGCAGGCTGAGAAATCTGTATTTAGACACAGCACTTTCTTAACTCTTCTATACTTTGTATTAGGAATAACAATGTATCGCTTTTCCTTTTTTCCAATATAAAAAATCTTCTATCACATATGATTTTCTTTTTCAAGTAAATCCCCTCAAGATGCTTATCTGAAAATCTAGTTTATGAACAATAACACATGGCTAAGATGAATTTTGCAGAGGGTTGAACTCTGCCACTGAGGCCATTCTAGTTGTTTTTTTGTTTGTTTGTTTGTTTTTGTCGGTCGTGGCCTGGGCTCTGTCCCTCAGCTCTTCAGCTCAAGGCGAGCGCTCTACCACTTGAGCTACAGCGCCACTCCATTCTAGTTTTGAAGTGGGTTTACGAAGTAAAGAATCTCATGCATGTCCTATGTGCTTGGAGAGGGTGCTGCGTGGATAGTAGCTCAAGTAGAACCCCCGTGTTTTCACACATAAGGTTGTTTGCACACCTTGTGATATGGGAGGTTATTGTGAGGCTCTCTGTTGTAAGTTACATTATGACTTAGTGGAGATGTTATAAGAAGTAAAAATGTCAGGCTCTTCTAATACTCTGCTTTCTGGTTTATTGTGCCATGTTGGCCATAATACAGTTGCTCACTGACATATATTTATTGAATACCTACTTTGGGAAAAGGTAAAAATTAAGCTCTTGTCTTTATGGGGCTTACTTTTCATCTGAAAGAGGAAGGGTATAACCACAAAAACACAGAAAATGGTGACTGTAATAAAGAAAAGCCATTAGCTATGAAGTGCTACAGTGGTACAACTTAAAGGTTTTCACAAATTTGTCTTCCCTAGGTTTGAGATTACTTAGATCTTTCTGCTATTTTCTCAAAAAAAAAAATCTAAGCCAGGGGCTGGGAAGGTGGCTCAGTGGTAGAGCACTTGCCTTGCATACCTGAGGCCCTGGGTTCGATTCCTCAGCACCACATAAGCAAAAAGAAAAAGCCGGAAGTGGCGCTATGGCTCAAGTGGTAGAGCTCTAGCCTTGAGCTGAAGAGCTGAGGGTCAGTGCCCAGGCCCAGAGTTCAGGCCCCACGACCAGACCCAAAACAAAAAACAAAAAATCTAAGCCATTTACTTATGCTTCTTCAAGGTCATGGAATAAAGACATTGTCTCCATCAATATTATTTTTTCAAACTCTTCTTGATCCTCTTCCTACTTTCTGTAACCATTCCCAGGCCATTCCTTAAGTCCAGAGAGTCCTGCTTCCAATGTAAATGAGGCTTTTGTTGTTGTTTGTTTAGTATGTCTTAATGGTTTAGAAAGTAGCATTTTAATTGTTCATGTGATAATGGCACAAGGTAGTACACAGCTTGGACTTCTTTTTTTAATTGTGAAAATACCATACAGAGAGGTTACAATTACATGGGCAAATAATAAGTACATTTCTTATCAAGCATTGTAGCCTCCTCCTTTGTTTCCCCTTCCCATCCCTTCCCATCCCCCAACCCCCCACCCTGCCAGACTTTTTTTTAATGTGCCTACTACATTTTTTGAGCTATGTTCATTCTGTTAGCCACAGTGACATGAGTGTGCCATTTGTAGCAGATTCTATTGGTGCCCTGCCAGTTCCTTCTATTCCCCGACTTCCAGTGACAGTACATCTATTTCTAACTTTCTGTGAGCACTCAGGGCCTTAATATCCTCTGAAAGCAGCTTCCATCCGCTGATAAGACAGCATTTAGACTACCTAGTTCTTTTGTCTTCCGAGTGGCATAGCTCAGTTCCATTCTAAGGTATGTATCCCATATTGCTTCACAGAGATCACATAGACGATTCATTTATATTTGTCTCTATTTGTATACTTTTGTTGTTTTTTTTTTTTGTCGGTCGTGGGGCTTGAACTCTAGGCCTGGGCGTTGTCCCTCAGCTCTTCAAGTCA
>NW_012267490.1:197435-205660 GCF_000151885.1 Dipodomys ordii | reverse complement strand
GAGAGAGTAGGGAGGAAGAGAGAGAGAGGGAAGAAGGGAGATAGAGGACTTTTTAAAAGAGAGAATTAGAGACATTATCTCAGTATTTGTCTATGTGCCACTGCTCTTCTTTTCCTTTTAAAATGTAAATGATTTCTTGGGAAATATCTTTTCTTCTTTGAATTAGAACTGTGTCGGGAGGTGGGGAGGGGGGACAAGGAAGCATCTATAAGAAGAAAAGTATCTAAAAGAACAAGTTATCGTGTAGCCACAAGAGTCTACAGCCAGGATTCTGGTCTCTTTAGGACTTACATGATGCTAGGATAATTATTTAGCTGCTCTGCAATTTTTAAACTGCATTTCTTTCAAAATTCAGTTAACCATTATCATCAGACCTGGTACATGTAGGGAGTAGGAACCACTTCGGAACCAGTGATTTCTCCAGCATCCATGACAACTATGATTTTGAATTAAAAAAGAGGTCAGGTGCAAGGCCCCAGTGGTGGTCAGAGAGGAGAGGAAAATAGAAAGGCCACCTTTAGATTTCACCCAATTAGACAAAAACCTTTATGTGTGCCAGGTACTTTTATAGGTGCTTAAAAATACTACACCAAAATTAAAAAAAAAATCCTCATCTGCATGGAATGTGCATGCTAATAAGACCACCAAAATAGTAGAATAGATAAATAGGTAAGCTTTATGCAGTGTTTGGGCAGTAACAATGCTATTGAGCAAACAGCACTGAAAAGAGAATCGAGGAAAGCACTGTGTGAAAGTTCTGCGAGAAAGAAAAAGATAGGAATCCCAAGGAACCAAGAAAGATCCAGAATAAGTGAAGGACATCCAGCCAGAGGGACTTGTGAGGGACAAGTGAAGTGCAGCTTTTGGCGATAAGGAATGAATCACGTTCCATTGTTGGGTCGGAAAACGCCACGTTTGTGTGAATTCATGACAAAAAAAACCCAACCCTTTCTAAAGAGATTTTTACCTCAGCGGCTCAACAGCTGCAAGAAAAATGGGAATTGTTGTTCCTTTGTATTCTGATTGGCCTGGTGTAGGCGCGTTCTCAGCTCCTATTGGTCGCTGCTGCTGTCCGTTGACGAGCTACCATCTGTGCCTCGCCCCTACCGCGGCGTCTGCTGGGAATTGTAGTCTTCCCGGGTTCGGTTCGGTTGAGGCACTTTTTGCCCTCCGCTCCCCTGTCCCTCAGGCGGCGCCACCCTAGTGGGCACTCGCTTGGGCGGCGCTCGTGTCCCGCGCTCCCCTCCTCCGCCTTTCATTCCCAGCTGCCAAGATCTTGGAAGGTGGGGGCGCGGGGAGTGAAGCCCCAGTGGAACAGCGTGTCTGGGTTGCGGGTCTTCGGGGTGTCCCAGCGCGTCTGCTGGCGCGGCCCGGCGAGACGGGGCCGGCGGGCCGGGGCCGGTGCGTCTCCCCCTGGGGAGGCTCGGCTCCGTCTCCCGGACTCTTGCGCTCTGCAGACGGCTCGGGGTTGGGACTCGGCAGTCTCAGTTCTTCAGCACCGGCCCTCGCCCTGACCCTCTCATCCTTCCTTGTAGAAGTGGGGAAGTTGAGGCAGGAGGTCCCAGCAGCCGGTCCTGGGATGGCTCCTTCAGTTTCAGACAAGTAGTAACAGTCCCTGCCCCAGCCGTTCCGAACTGAAGGTTTGAACAGGTGCAGGAACCAAGTGAGGCTGACCGAGGGAAATCCCTCCTGATGGATCTGCACTTGATATGTAAAAGCACACCGGGTCATCGGTGGTAGCGGGCTCAGCGGTTCCCTGTTTGAGAAATTATTATTATCATTGCAGCTGATACTGAGTTGCATACACTGGTATTTTTCAGGTAGATTCCCGTGTGAAAGTTTAGGGAAACAACCTGCAGGTGAGAGGAAACTTTAGGGGAACTTAGTTGCAACTTCCCCCTATAAATCCAAATATCTGCCCTTGCTGTGTGGACTCAGGCCAGCCCTTCACAGCGGGAAACCAGCGGAAAAACAAACTACACCCAAAGCAAATAGCCCCTTTTAAAGCTGTGTGCTCAGGTGGCCCGAGGATGCTGCCTGAAGCCGAATGTTAAGTTCATGTCATGCACGGTAATGTTTGCCATTTGCAGACTTAACTGCACTTATTATTCTGGATTTTTGAGACGTGTTGTGGACCAACAGGAAATACTGGTGTGGTTGTTTTAGAAAGGCACTAACCACGGGAGTCCCAAAACCCACCACACTCACATCTACGGTTAAAGTTCAATGTTGCTTTTCCTCTTGGCTCCATCTTAAGGCCAGCCACCGGAGGAGCGGAGGCCTCTGGGAGTTGTAGTTCTCCACTTATGTCATAGCTGGTTGACAGTACGCTACTCAGAAGTCAGATACTTCATTTCCCAGCGTGCTCTGTAGGGAGGCGAAGTGTCTCCTGGGAGATGAAGTTTCACTTCTGGAGGGTCCAAGGCTGCCCCTCACCTGGAACCACAACTCCCATGTACACCTGTATTTTGGCTAGTAGCCTTTGTCCATCTGCCTCAAGCTGGGACTAAAGGGAAATACTTAGTAAAGATTTTGAGGTTTTTAAAATTTATATTGCATATGCTTGGAATAAATATTACTGGATAATGTAATTGTTGTATGTTCCAAGTATTAGGGAATGTACATGCTTATAAGCAGCTAATACTTGACAATTTAAATTAAGAGTCTGTTCATATGATTTCTTTAAAAAATACTGTATCATTTGTAAATTAGAGAAAGCTTGGGAATAGTTTTACAGCTAATCATAAAATGTGATATATACTTTATTCAATGCATATTACATATAGTTATTGTAATTTAATCATTTAAAATGATTAAACCATTTATATATCAATTTTATAGATTAGAAATCAAAAGCAAAGATCAAAATCAAAAGCACTTGTTCAAGATAATCCAGTTAGTGAGTAGAACTACTAGAATTAATCCTTTCTGCATATCAGTTTCTACTTAGAAAATGTCTCTATCTTACTCAGCTGAGAAGCAATTCAACCTTATTTACAAAATTCAGTCTTTCCATTATATCATGTTGCAAAAACTATTTAGATCATTTCAGTCTAAGGGCAAATACTTGACGTAATTCTTGGCATATTGTGGAGGTTTCACAAATGGTATATTTATATATCTTTATATTACTTTTTTTGTGAGCTGATCTTGGGGCTTGTACTCAGGGTCTGGGCCTTACCCCTGAGCTTTTGTGCTTGTTAGGTCAAGGATAAAGATCTACCACTTGAGCCTCAGCTCCACTTCTGGCTTTGTGTTGATAAGAGTCTCATGGACTTTTCCTGCCCCAGCTGCCTTCCAACCACAATCCACAGATCTCAACCTCTTGAGTAGCTAGGTTTACAGGTGTAAACCACTTGTGTGGGATACCTTTAATTTTAGAGGTCAGGAAATTGGTCCTAACAGCAGCCAACATGAGATATGTAGCTATTGTGATAATGGTTTTTCTCTTAATTTGTTGGATGTAGGCCATAGATTAGGACCAGTTGTCATGACATCTTTTCTCTCTCTCTCTCTCTCTCTCTCTATTCCTGTCCTCTCTCTGCCTCTTTCTTTCCCCCTCTCTGTTCCTATCATTGTCTCCCTTTTTTGTCTCCCCCTCCTTCTCCTCATCTTTTTCTTTTGAAGGATACTTGGGCTGGAACTCAGTGCCTTTTGCTCTGGCTTGACTTTTTCACTTGAGACACACCTCTACTTTCAGCTTTTTGCTAGTTAATTGGAGATAAGAATGTCATAGACTTTTCTGCTCAAATTGGCTTTGTACTTTGATTCTCACATCTCAGCCTCCTGAGCAGCTATGATTACAGGTATGAGCCACCAATGCTGGGCTAAAGTCTTTTTAAAGTAAGGTCATAATTTTTTAAATTAATTTAACAAATGTTTTTGTGAGCATATCTATATGCTTATCTTTCTTTAGGTACAAGAGAGATTTTTTGAGAGAAAATTCATAAATGTAAAAGTACCTATTTTGGACAGATTAATAAAACATGCTCTGAAATGTGATTTAATAAAAAAAATGCATGAAAGAAGAAAAGAACCTAAGGTAGTAGAGCTGCAAAGACTTTGTAAATTATCAAATTTCTTTCAGTTTATAAAAGAGAAAGTCTTCCTTTCATAACCTTTTGTCAAAAGCAGCTTTTCCTGTAAGAAGGCTTTACAGACAGTATATGACCTTTTCAGGGTCTGCTGTCTGCTACTTCATGTCCTTATTCTAGCCTCCTTCCTATGAATATTTGGAGGAATGCCTAAAGAGATGCTTTTGTATTCTCATCTCTATTTGTGTTTAGTAGCAACTGCAACATGTTCTGTTTCTATTTTGGGAATTAGTCTTGTTTTGGCTCTCATTACTCTTCTCTCATTTGTTTTTTCAGATTCCTAAGAACAAAATCTTACACGGTTTTGATATTCACAGATCTTACCATCTAACTCTCTAGTATAAGGTATCAGAAATATACACGAGTTAGGTGAATTACATGAAACTTTGATTTTAGAAGACATACAGCTCTTCATTTATGTATTTACAGATATTAAAAGCATGTAGCTCTCACCTTTTCTGGTGACAGATGATTTCTACCTAATTCGATATAACAGTTTTGTAAATTATTGGCTAAACATTTCTGATACAGTCACCGTGTGAGAAGTTTTCCCCTTCAACCTCTCTGTCCCTTGGCATTCTCCCCATTGACAGTCTGATAATTCAGCACCCAGCATATTGCCTGACCACTAGTAAGATACTGAAAATACATTTGTAGACTTGCAGTCACAAACACCCCTGAGCTATTCCCACATATTTTTCTTAAATCTCAGTTTTCTCTTTTAATGTAGAGATGTATGTTTGAAAGGTAAGTTGTTGGAGGTTGCTTTCCTTTCAACATGTACATTGCAGAGAAAAATCTCAGCCTTTGAGGTTATCCTCCAAGGCTGTCTCTGGGCAAGTAAATGTCTGTGAACCCCTCAGAGGAGAAAGCAGCCTAAATAGTAAAACGACAGAGAAACAATCGTGATTGGTTATGTGGAGGCCTGGGGTATTAATCCCAGCCCTTTCTCTTAGACTTGGTTTTCTCTCTGGAGAATAGAAATAATAAACATTTTTACCTCATGGAGTGATGATAAAGAAGGAAATGTGTTTAAAGCTTTGATCATGCTGTCATGCTCTTAATAGCTTGCAGTAAATAGATAAATAATAGCTCTTGTTTTGTCATTATTAATGTAAGCTTGATATATGAAAATTAATATTTCTCCCAGAGTTGAACTTGAGCCAGATATCTACTTTATGCAAGGATTTGCCATTTGTTTTCTTAGAGTAGCTAGTGTGGTCATTAGAATTTAAAATATAAAGTTCCTACTATTCTTGAAACCCCATCTTGAAAGCTCAGTCATATTCTTGTGGACAGAGAGATAGTGTGGATTTTGGCTGGATCTTGCTTTCTGAGAGGTTCCTAACCTATGGCTTCATCTAGATATAAAATCTCAGATGGAAAAGCTGCTTGCTGTGCTAATGAGGCCTTCTGTCCACCTGTAGAAAGGACTGAGGCCTATCCAAGAAGCCTTAGGAATAAAGTGAAATAGTTGTCATCAGCTGGTGAGTAATACAGGAGTAGTGGCCATGTGAACATGCCAGTGCTTCTTTCTAAAGTCAACAACTTCAGTAGCCATGAGGTTACCAATAAGGAGGTGTGTTTCTGTGAAGCAAGGATGGGGAATCTCTAGCCCTCTGGCAATATAAGGCCCTCATAATAATTTGGTAGTGATAAGGCAGACATGTAGCTGCTCTCAGCCTGTCTGCCTGTATTAATAGTTTTGAATGACCTGTGAATAATGTTATCGTATCCAAAGGGGGCTTGGAAGAATAAAGGTTCTCCACCTTGTCCTAAAAGGGCAGGGTAGGAGAAATGGGCATGAGGATCACAGGAAGAGCAAAATGATAAATACAACAGCATAGCTCCTGGGAATCCTAACCCTGTCTTTATTTGGCACATTTATTTTGCTCTTGGCTCTGCCAAGTGTTGTATCAGGAGTTGGTGACAGAGCCATGAATGCTACTGACAGGGATGTGTGAGTAGAGGTGAGCGGTGCATATTCTAGATGCAGAGGGAGGAAGGAAGGAAAGAAGGCATTCCTATCGTGATTTCATGAATAGAAAGAAGGTGATGAGATGATATTGCAGAGGCAAATATGTTTGATGTTTCATACAGTCCAGTAACTTGTACCATACACAAATATTGTGTGTGTGTGTGTGTGTGTGTGTGTGTGTGCGAGCGCATGCATGCATGCACTTGCGGGTTCATGCTGGTCCTGGGGCTTGCAGTCAGGTTCTGGGCTCTGTCTCTAGGCTCAAGGCTAGCACTCCACTACTTGTGCCACAGTTCCACTTCTGGCTTTTTTTGGTTGTTTATTGGAGATAAATCTCACAGGCTTTCATGCTCCAGAGGCAGGCTTTGAATCCTCAAACCTCAGCCTCCTGAATAGCTAAGATTGTAGGCGTGAACCACTGGTGCCCAGCTACAAATTGTGAACTTTTTTCCAAGGGTATTTGAATAAAATTTATTAGTCTTGTGAGGAAATGAAGTGTTTGAATATTTTTCAAAATATAAATGCACTGTGAGAGTTTATGTAAAATAGTACATCTGACTAAAGCACATCTAACTAAAGACCTTAGTGTGCACTTGAAAATGTGGATTCTAATTCAATACATGTGGAATGAACAAGAGATGCAGGCTTTCTGATAGGCTATTGCTATCGTTTCCTGGGCTGTATTATGAGTAGTAAGTATTTAGGAGGTTCTTTGGCTAAGTGAGAGATGATATCAAGAGGGTGGTCTCTAGAGAGCAAAATACATGGATTTTTGTGTTGGTACTACCAGATACTAATACTACCAGTGTCTGTGTGACACTGGGGAAACTATCCTAAACCTCAATTTCCTCATCTGGGCAATGGGGGGGTAATAAGTCTGATTACAGAGGGATAGTTTAAGTTTTTAAAGCGGCAATTCATGGCAAATATTTAGCAAACACAGTAGCTGGTACTCAATAAAAGGTAGCTTTTGATTTGACTCTTACTATTACCATAAAAATCACACTCCTGAGTATAATGACACATCCATGTAACCTTAGCCTTCAGGAGGCTGATGCAGGAGGACTGTGAATTTGGGCCCAGCCTGAGCTATATAGCTCTTCAAGGCTATTCTGATTTTAAAAGTGAGATCCTTTCTGAAAAAAAAAAATCACAACTTCATTCATCCTGCTTTAGGTTTCCTTGTTTATCAGATTTAGAATTTTGAGTAGAATACATTACTTTTAATTCTACTGATTTTGCTTACTTCTCATATGTCAAGTCTGGAACTTCTTCAATCTTTCATAAATCTTTGGTATTATGTATCCAGGGGAATTGGAATCTTTTCCTCATTCATTCTGGGCTCAAGGCTAAGGCCTCCATAAAAAAAGATCCATAATGGGGGCTTGAAGATAAAAGAAGAAAAGGGTAAAGTTGTGCACGTGTGTGTGTGTGTGTGTGTGTGTGTGTGTGTGTGTTATAGTTTTGTAAGACAAAAATATAACAGACTAGGAAAAGATGTGTATTATACATTCCCACCTACATAAATATCTTCATTATTTTGGTTTTCCTTTTTAAAGTAACACAGTATATATAATTCAATGGACCAAATTATACCATTTGTAGTAGCATTTATCTGAAGATAATTGACATGAATTCAAAACTGGGTTTTTAGTACTTTGAAGTTCATAATATGTGTCTGAAAATTTACCTTTGTTGAAAACAAACTTTAACACAGGGAGGAGGACACCTGTAGACATCATCAGCTTCATGTTTATAACTGCAATGCAGTTAGGATTCTGGGAAGAGTCCTATCTCCTTTCACATCATCAGGCATAGGAGTGCTGCAGGACAGCTCTGACGGCAGATGAGTTGGTTATATTGCCAGCCCTGATGTGGCTATTGAGTCTGCTTCCACATTACTCTACTTATATTATTTTTTGTCTGCTTTCTAGAAAGATGTATCCCATATATAAAGGGACTATATCCTGTATTTAAAACTTTATGTCTCATTTTTACACTTTGGCTAGGCTGTGCTAACTGTCCTTAGCTCATTTACTGAGACACAGATATTTTTTCTGTTATGTGTGATGAACTCTTGGAGGAAGGATTTTACTATGAGTAGCTTTCCTTTCACTCTGTTTCCAGTGCAGTTTTTGGTGAGAAAGGGAAAG
>NW_012267490.1:190829-191140 GCF_000151885.1 Dipodomys ordii | reverse complement strand
ACTGTTTTTTTGGAAATTGCTGCTGTAACTAAAAGAAGAGCTAACATCTGATGTGAAATGCATATGCAGAAACTGCTCAGATTTATTTGGAGAAAATGTCTTGTAAATTTTTTTCTTGTAAATTTTAATTTAACTTTATGTTTAGTTTTTACTTTTAACTGTTCATCCAAGAAGAATCTGCGAGTTGAATATTTCTCTAAACAGGATTGGGAGACTACAAGATGTGGCAGTGTCTCCTCAGGGACAACGAGGAAACCACTACTTCTGAGTGTGAGACAGAAAGGGAGGCACTTGGTGAAAAGAGTGCTGTA
>NW_012267490.1:185517-186931 GCF_000151885.1 Dipodomys ordii | reverse complement strand
CATGCCTGAGGCCCTGGGTTCAATTCCTCAGCACCACAGAAGCAAAAAAAGAAAAAAGCCAGAAGTGGCGCTGTGGCTCAAGTGGTAGAGTGCTAGTCTTGAGCTGAAGAGCTGAGGGACAGCACCCAGGCCCAGAGTTCAGGCCCCACGACTGGACACTCCCCCCCCCAAAAAAAATGTGCGTGATAATTTTTGAATTCACAAAAACATAAATCTTTCTCTTTTATCATGAAGTTTGACATTCAACCCTGGAAGAGCAGGGAGGAGATATTAAAGTTCACTATAATATTGCCAATTCTATTTCTTTTTATTTTGGCTACAAGACAGCATTGTTAGCTACAAAGAAAGTGGCTTTTCTGGGGGCTGGGAACGTGGCTCAGTGGTAGAGCGCTTGCCTTGCATGCATGAGGCCCTGGGTTCGATTCCTCAGCACCACATAAGCAGAAAAAAAAAGCCCAAAGTGGTGCTGTGGCTGAAGTGGTAGAGCGCTAGCCTTGAGCTGAAGAGCTGAGGACAGTGCCCAGGCCCAGAGTTCAGGCCCCATGACCTGCAAACACACACACACACACACACACACACACACACAGCAAGCAAACAAAAAATCCTCTTCACAATTCACTACTAGGTAGTAGAAGTTTGTTAGAGAATAGGATACTTTCAGCACCAAAATTATTTACAAGATTATTTACTAATTGCAAAGGTGAAAATAATCTCGGGAGGGGGGCTTAAAATGGAAAATGTATTATATATTAAAGCAAGAAGTAAATTAAAAGATGGGAGAGTTAGAGAAAAGAGACTTAATGTGAAGGGTTTTTCCCCCTTGAAGGTTCTTTCTCTCCCCCAGTGTCCTCTCCCCATTCCTGTCCACTAGAATATGAGCATCTCTAGAACCCTTCATCATAAGAGTGATAATCTCTTAAACCAAGGCTCAGGTTGTTAGCATTATGCCTACCTTTGATTCTCAACTCCACCCATACCTGAGTTCCTCTCCGCCCTGGAGTTCCCACCCTACAGCTGCCTCTCTCTCTCTGCCAGACCCACCTGAGCTCCCACTTCCTGTCCCCAGACCTTCCTGCTACCTGCATAGGGACAGGTGCCATGTGCTCCCTCTGGGGGAAATATGGCTCCTCTAATAACCCTTATAATAATCTTTCTCTTTTTACCCCAAATTAGCAGGCTTTTGGTCATGTGTGACAGAGCAAGGCCAGAGTCTGGGCGAGATGTCGCATCTCCTAGTGTGTATGGATTGTCCACCTCCCGCTGGCTACCTGCAAAATTCTATACACTGGTTACAGACCTAGTTCACACTGGCTTTTGCAGGCTGATGCCACTGGTTTAGGCAGCTGTGGCAACTTTGTTCTGTTTCCTGGGCATTTACCATGCACAGGAGCATACTGCATCTTGAGTCACTCTG
>NW_012267490.1:185034-185467 GCF_000151885.1 Dipodomys ordii | reverse complement strand
AAAGGAGGAGGCTACAATGCTTGATAAGAAATGTACTCATTATCTTGCCTATGTAATTGTAACCCCTCTGTACAGTATTTTCACAATAAAAAATTAAAAACAAAAAACAAGGCCGGTGTGGTGGTATATTCTTGTCTATGCTGGAAGCATAAGTAGGAACATAGTCTGAGGCTGGCCTGGACAAATATATTATACTCTATTTGTAAAAAGTAAAAAGAGCCCCAGTGATGTTCAAGTGGTAGAATATTTGCCCAGCAAATCCCAGGTCCTAAGCTCAAATCCTAGGACTAACTTCCACCCAACCCCCCCAAAAAAGGTGCATGAGTATTTGACTTCATATATTCACGAATTGATAACAAATTGTATACCCTGCATTAACCATGTAACAAGAATGAGGTGAAATCCAGGCATTAATTTCTATCATAAATGTAAA
>NW_012267490.1:181738-182314 GCF_000151885.1 Dipodomys ordii | reverse complement strand
CATTATCCTGCCCATGCAATTGTAACCCCTCTGTACAGTATGTTCACAAATAAAATAAAATAAATTTAAAAAAAAGAAAACTGCCTGTTTTTCTTTGGATTGTAGTCAGGTCTCAAAATTGACAAACCAAAAAACCCAACTCAGATTAAATCACAGCTTCCATTGACAACAGATTTTCTTTTTAGCAAGCAGAATAGTTGGTAATCTTGAAACCATAACTGTTTACATATAGACAGACAGACAGATGTGTTTGTGCACAGATCATATTGCTGAAAGACCACAAATAGGTTAGGCAGTAAGGAAACTATAAGGAAAACACCTGTCATGTGTTTACTGGAGGATAAGTGTTAGAGCCTGCTCCAAGACAATGTAACATTATCAGCACAGACCAAGAGGTCAGAGGGCCCTGACTGGTTAAACCCCCAACTCTAGTGGGAAGCAATTTAGTGCAGGATTCACCCTCGAATCGCCAACCAATCACATAACCCCACACAACCAATGCTGTAATGGCCCCTCCCTCTGCTCCATGTTCCCTATAAAAACCCTGCTGGGCAAGGGGTCAGGGTTCACGTTTCT
>NW_012267490.1:181326-181688 GCF_000151885.1 Dipodomys ordii | reverse complement strand
AACCAATGCTGTAATGGCCCCTCCCTCTGCTCCATGTTCCCTATAAAAACCCTGCTGGGCAAGGGGTCAGGGTTCACGTTTCTGGCCTGCTGCCTCAGGCTTGAGCTCTAATAAACTACTCTCCTGCATTTACATCGGTGAGGGCCCCCTAGTGGTCTTTGGCGGGAGGAGGAGGGAAAGAGGGGGTCTATGGCCTGGTACTACAGAGCATGCTTAGATTTTAACATCGGCCATTTAAAGTTTTTGAAATTTTAGCAGTATTACATGGCCTAATTATGATGGAACCATGTGGTCAGTTTAAAACACAAAACTTTGCCAACAACAAGAAAACTTTTAGTAAACAGGAGACAAGACATGAAGAG
>NW_012267490.1:180720-181012 GCF_000151885.1 Dipodomys ordii | reverse complement strand
AATACAAATGAATCTTTGGAAAGATTCATAAGCACAAGCCAATAGAAAAATCAATGCTAATATAGGAAGTGTTCATGGGTTAAGAATACTGAAGACGTTTTTTAATTTATTGACTATATAACTAGAAGACTACTCTAGAAGGAGTATTTTATTATCACTCCACTTAAAATGAATGAAAACAGGAAGGGATGCTCTCCCTCTCTCTCTCTCTCCACATCTCCCTCCCTGTTTTTCTCTTTGTGTGTGTGTCTCTCTCTGTGTTTAGGTGTAGGTTGTGTTTGTGTATGAGTTT
>NW_012267490.1:177612-177917 GCF_000151885.1 Dipodomys ordii | reverse complement strand
TTTGTGTCACTTCTGGGGGACCCAGATGCTGGAACAACTACTGTGGACAAGATTTTGGGTTTGATCATTAGTATGTTCGGGGCTGAATAGATTGAACTACATCTCTCTGGCTTCCCTTGTTTTTGATGAGAAAATTAATGGTAATCTTCTAGGAAATCCTGAAGGGTATCTTTGCCTTAGCACTGTTCACAATGAATCTGCTTATATATTCTAAATATCATATCAGACACGTGTTTGACATCCATCCAAACAGAATGAAAAAATACTGTGTTCAGAGTAGCCCTCATGTGATCATTCAGCTTAAA
>NW_012267490.1:169672-172037 GCF_000151885.1 Dipodomys ordii | reverse complement strand
AACTGACTGAGGAGAATGACAAAGATGCATTTATCCTAGCATGGAGAAAGGTACTCCAGGGACCCCAGCAATGTTAGCACATCTGATGGCAAAAATGGTGTCAGATCCTGGAGTCATTTATGCTTGGACCTTCAAAAATTGATCAGAGCCAGGATGTCATGGGAAGATAGTTTGTAAGCATGCCTAATGCCTATGTCTACTGGGCAGGAACTTGTCAGTCATCTGTGATAGTGGGTAGTCAAAGCTAAGGTTGTAAAATGTGAGGGATAATTTTAGTCCCAAACTCCTTGTATCTGTTTAAAGTCCTAATTGGCAGTGACTTGAGCTGACTCCAGTCACATAAATTCATTTGGTAAGGAAAAAGTTTGTAGAACTGAGATCATGTGCTAAACAGGCTACACTGCTGTAGCTCAAGAAAAGGTCTGCACATTTGTTAAAATTTAAATGTTGTTGATAAGCCACTTTAAGCAGGCTGCCCAGAGGCAATGGGTGGTATTTAGACTGCCAATAAGTTTCAGTTTAAAAAATATCTACTGGGTTTTGTTATTACAAAACTCTGATAAGTAATTGTTAGTCAATTGTTAACAAGGTATAGGTCACCTCTATCTCTATTGATCTCCTGTTGCTTTCATTGGAAATAAAAAGGGCTTTTGTGACAAAGACTCCTTTTGCCACAGTTCAATGCCACCCAGGCACAATCTCTCTAAATCTCCATCTCCCAGCTAATCAGCAAAAAGCCAGACTGGAGGCATGGCTCAAAACTCTTACCTCTCAGTATCCAAACGAAGGCTAAAAGTGGTGTGACTAAGTGGTAGAGCACTAGCCTTGAGAAAAGTGTTTAAGGACAATGCCCAAGCCTTGAATCCAAACTGGACAAACCAACTGGGACAAGCTATCCTAGCAATGGATGCTGAGGACCCTCCTTTCCTCCCCCCCCCCCTCCACAGCCAAGACAAAGTCAGTCCTGACAACAGAAAATCATGGAGAGGAGTAAGGGGACATAATATCCTAAATGGATTTACTTTACACTCATCCTTTCAAAATTAATCGGAGCCAGGAGATAAGAAAAAGAGTTGCCTGTCCATCTAATGTCCATACCTATCTACCTTCTAACTGGACAAAAAGTTACAGTCTTGCCTCTGTCACCTGCTCTTTGTATGTATAGTAGTCTCTGACTGGTACTCCCAACAGTCCATTATGCCTCCCCTACCCAGTTGCCCAAAAGACTCTAGACACCCCCTTCCTGCCTGGAGTCCAGTTATTCTTCCTTCTTTGTGATGGGCCACAACTGAGCTTATGCTCCAAATGGAACTTTCCTGGCCCATGGCCAGTGTATGTTCTCCTATGTCATTCATGTTAACTGACCTTGTCACTTTGTCAGTTTTTTTGTCTAGCCTTTCCCAAAGGTTCTTTTAACAGGAGAACAATCCCCCACCCAGGACATCACGTGGGAACAAGTCAAAGCCATCCTGTTACTACAGGCAACCAGAGACATCACTTGCACTGCTCTGCCTTGCTCAGCCTAGACTGGGACCCTAAAGACCCCAGCTCCAGGGACTCCTTGATGCCCGCAGGCCATCAGGAAGTACCCAAAAGAGCCCATGACACCTGTTGGCTCTGGAACTTTTAAATATCTCTGCTACCTCCTCCTCAGGTTAGTGTGATCCTAAAGTAGAAAAGGTCTTACTCCCCCACCAGGATGACTGGGAGTCAGGTACATGCTATGTCTACAATCCAAGACAAAAAAGACAACTTCAGGTCTTTGATAGCTCCTTCTGGGAACCAATCCCTCCCTGGCTTACTCCTCTTTTGGGCCACTAACAGCAATTTTTACTTTAACAACAATTTTGCCTTTTATTATGTCTTGGATTTCAAATAACTATTGTCATGGAAAAAGGAGGACCTTTACCAAACGAACTGTCAAGCAGATGCTTCTTGAACGGTTCTGGCCCAACAACAAAGCAGACCCCCTACTTTACCCCTTTACAGCAGGAAGTAGCTATAGAAGAAACAACTTCCACCTATACCACCAGCCTGGTAGCCCTACTTTTATTAAACAATAAAGTGGGGAAATGTTAGCAATATGACTACCTTTGGGCCTCAGCTCCACCCACACCTGAGCTCCTCCCTGCCCTGGAGTTCCTGCCCTACACATGGCCACTCCCTCTCTCCACTCAGACCCACCTGAGCCCCCACTTAACTCACTTCCTGTCCCCAGACCCTCCTGCTACTTGGATAGGGACAGAGGCCATGTGCTTCCTCTGAGGGGAAATATGGCTCCTCCATTAATCCTTATAATCTTTCCCCTGTGCCTACTTGCCTCCGGTGGTCCCCTGGAATGGACTGAAGGATCCTTTCACAAGAG
>NW_012267490.1:163012-167532 GCF_000151885.1 Dipodomys ordii | reverse complement strand
ATTTGTATTCTCTACTTGGGCAAAGCTGTAAATTTTGCTTTTGTAATCTGACCTTTCCCAGTCCTTCTCTTTTGAGACTGGATTTGGTTTTCTGTCTGCCTTTGTCTCAAAATAGTGTTGGCACATTTTTTTCCCCCTCCAATTTTTTTTTTTTTTTACAATATGCTACTTTTATTTCTAGTGTAATTTTTGTTTAGGACTGTAGCAGGTGCACAAGTGTTGTTGGTAGTACCCACCATTTTTTATGCTCATGCTTTTGGCATTGGATCTATCATAGTAGCCAAAGTATATTGTCGTGATAGTAGCAAAAGAGTTATGAAATGTTAATATGTATTATTAAAAATATCTTTTTAAAGTGGAACTCTATACTCAAAAACTAAAACTTTGTGACATTAGCAATCATTTTCAGGACTCCACAGAATGTTAGCCAAAGAGATCATTATGAAACCAATAAATGTTAGCTAGATCTGCCTTATTCCATTACCTACTTGAAGAGTTTTAGTAACAGCATTATTTTTTATTTTCAGTCTAGAACTAAAAGTTAAAGGATAGTATGAAACCTGGTGCTGGTGGCTCATTGCTGTAATCCTAGCTTCTCAGGAGGCTGAGATCTGAGGATTGCAGTTCAAATCCAGTCTAGAAATTCATGAGACTCATTTCCAATTAACCCAGAAAACCGGAAGTGGAGTTGTGGTTCAAAGATTGCTAGCCTTGTGTGAATAAACTCAGGTACAGTGTCCAGGGACTGAGTTCAAACCCCACAACTAATCCACAAAAATAGTATGATAACTAATTATTGCTTACCAACCTTAAAAATCACATTGCGTTTTGAAGATGACAAATTCTTGGATCATTGAAAAGTTTTTGTTTTTTAATTTTTTTGGTGGTCCAGTCATGGGGCCTGAACTCTGGGCCTGGCGCTGTCCCTCATCTCTTCAGCTTAAGGCTAGTGCTCTACCACTTGAGCTACAGCACCACTTCCAGCTTTTTTCTTTTTGCTTATGTGGTGCTGAGCAATTGAACCCAGGGCCTCATTCATGCAAGGCAAGCACTCTACCACTGATCCACCTCCCAGTCCCTATTGAAAGTTTTTAAGAAAATTTTTTCTCCCTGTAGTTTTCCTGTGGAGTGAAAAACATTTTAAATTAAAAGACTGTTCTGATATGTACAATATTCCTATCCTATATTTTCAAAGGAATAGATATACTTTCAAAGTTCAGGCTATTTAAAACATTGCTTTTTCTTAATAATGACACAACTTTTTTCATGTTGCAGAGATGGTTTAAAGTTGGAAACTGAACTGCTGGATGGAAAAACCAAGATAATAATATCTCCATATGGTATGCTGTGTAACTGGAAATCTAAAATATTGACTTCAAAATTCCTACATAAAATTTATGATACTTAGCAATATTATTTACTTAAAATAAAGTGATATTTAAATACATTGAAAAAGCTGTTTTCCCCACTTCTTCAAATTCATTTTAGCCAAGTAAAGTCAAAAGACATCAGTGCTTTCTGCTGTCAGTGTTCAGATGCATAAAATTTAGTATTATGATAGATTTCATGTGTAATGTGTATTGGTTCTCTGTTTGCTTATGTTCTTGGTTATAAGTTTAAGTGAAACCAGTTAGCATGGCTATTTTTCTCTGTGGGTGAAGTTACAGACTTGTAAAGTTGTCTTGCCAGAGATGGGAATTGCTAAGTATTTGTGACAGAAAACAGACCAAAAAATGGAAAAATAAGGTTTAAGATTGTTAAGAAGGGAAATGAGACCCAGAGGAATGTCGTATCAATAGATTGCAAACCCTAGTCCAGATGAAGGTTGTTGGAATTGGGATATGGGAGGAAGTGAGTTGGAAAAAAATTAGATGATCGTCGTTCAATAATTGAAATTGAGGTTATGGACAAGTTACAGTTGTGGGTAGTTACAACGTTAAGATAAGAGAAAATTGTTAGGGTGTTGTACACGTCTTAATCGCAGCACTCTAAAGGCAGAGGTAAAGTATTATGAGTTCTAGGCCAGCTTGGGCTGCATAATCAGACCCTGTCTCAAACAACAACAACAACCACAAAAGTTTATTTTTCCAAGACAGCAGTACATGAAAAAATATACAGTTTTTTTTAACAGATGGGAAATAAGAGCAAGATTACAAAATGTCCTTTAAGAACAAAGCACACTGGACACCTTCTAAAGTTAACACAAAATTCTTATATTGGGAATGAAAAACTTTTGCAAAAGAAGTCAGTTGGTTCAGAAACTTCACAGTCAAAAAGTGAAAAGAATAGAATGACAGTTACACCCACTAAGGATTTCTATAAGCAGTATGAAGATAAAGTCTGTCTTCATGTCCAAACAGAAGTATCATCTTTAACCCCTAAAGAAGACTTGAAACACCATAAATCCATCTTTAGTAATTAAAGAGAAACCTCATAAAAAACACAACATAACTGCAAACATGAGTAGCAGTTTGGTGTGTCTAACACAAGACCAACTACAACAGATTTTGATGAGTATAAACCAAGGAAATGGATCTGTTTCTCTGACTAACAGTGAAAATGATGAGAAAACAAGTAAGATTTTTCTGTTTTGTTGAATATTTTTTCAGTATGTACTTTAGATTTTCTGATTGATTGGCTTTTATATAACTGCCTCTTCAATTTCAATTTAACATCTTTAAAAATTAATTATCAAAAGTAAAAAAAAATGATCTGTTATGCCATAGTTTAGATTAGTGCTCAAAGTATCCTTAAGAAAACTAGTTTCTGGAAATGTACGCATTATCCTGCCCATATAATTGTAACCCCTCAGTACAGTATGTTAACAAATAAAATAAAATTAAATTAAAAAAAAAGAAAACTAGTTTCTGTGTACTCCATTAAATATGTTAATACTAGCAGGGTGCTAGTGATTCACCCCTTTAATCCTAAGTATTCAAGAAGCTGAAATCTGAGGATCATGGTTTGAAGCCAGCTGGGGAAGGAAAGTGTGAGATTCTTATGTCCATTAAACTCAGAAAAAGCCAGAAGTGGCGCTGTGGCTTAAGAGGTAGACTGCTAGCCTTGAGCAAAAAAAGCTTAAGGACAGCACTGGGGCTTGAACTCAGGGCCTCATGCTCTTGCAGTTTTTTTTTTGCTGAGGTCTGACACTCTACCACTTGATCCTCACCTGGCTTTTTGATGGATAATTGGCAATAAGAATCTTATGGACTTTTTTGCCTGGGCTGGATTTGACCTGTGATGCTGAGCTCTCAGTCTCCAGAGTGGCTAGGATTACAGGTGCAAGCCACCAGTGCCTATCTCTATAGTACCTTTTTGTTTTTTAATATTAGCAATGCTACAATGGACATCTTTGTACACAGGTTGCTCTACTTTAGTAAAATGGCAAGACTCCCTCCCTATGGCAATTCATATTTGAGGTTTAGCCATGGGTTCTGGACTTCTTTCCAGAAGAGATATTTCCATCAAGAATACATGAATATTCACTTCTACAGACCCTGCCTACACGTGCCATTTTTAGTCCTTTGAAACCGTGATAAACTATCAGTGTGCCATCTTTTGGATCAATTTCTTTGTGTAGTCCTTTGAATGTTTCTTTAGAATATCTCCAAGTCTTACCTGTTCATGTTTTTTGTTTATATTTCTATAGGGCTTATCTATATGTAGATATAGACAAGAGATATTACATGTAGAGATATTTGACAATAATTTTTTCCACTTTCTTTCTATAGGAAAATAAAGATGGTTTCAGTTTGATTTATATAGTGGAATCTATTGATGTTTTAGTAAGTTTTAAAAAACAATTTAAAAAAACATTTCTGTTATATAGATTTTTGGGGGTGTATCTCATGCCTCTAAGAAGAGGCAGAAGAATAAACAGGAGGCAGAGATAGGAGGATGGAAGTTTGAGGCCAGGCCAGGCAAAAAAGTTAGTGAGATCCTATCTCTATAAACTAGCTGGACTTGGTAATTATATACCTGTAATCCTAGCTACACTGGCCACAGAAGTAGGAGGGTAGATGGCTAGAGACTTGATTTAAGTGGTAAGGAAGGTGTAAGGCCTTATATTCAATCCATAGTACCATGTAAAACTATAGATAGTAAGGTTTTGTTTTGAGGTTGATCTTGAGCAAACATTTGAGACCCAAAAAGGGAAAGGGATCCTAAATCGAAGCCCTAGTACTGGAAAACACACACACACACACACACACACACACACACACCAGTGCAATATTCATCATGAGTATTTAATTCCTAAGACATGAGGGAGAAACTTAGCGACTCTCAAATTTAACTTAAATAGGAGTCACCAAGAAGTGTTGTTAAGGTTGTAATTCAGTAACTGCAAATTGGTCTGGGAATATATTTCCGATTTCACCCGGTGAGGTTGATGGTCTTTGGATTCCACCAGAAGGAGCCAGGCTTTAACTGTGGCAAGGGGAAAACATTGGTGGTCTTGGGGAGTGATTATTCTAACTCCACTTAAATGGCCAAGTGCTTGCAAACTTGCTTGTCTTTCT
>NW_012267490.1:162442-162962 GCF_000151885.1 Dipodomys ordii | reverse complement strand
CAATCGGAATAGCGCTTGTTGAGCTGAGCCGGCCACCATAGAACACCACAACGACCGGCAAAGAGAATCTGCGGTCCGGCCATGAATTTGGGGTACCTAGGGGCGCAGAGGGTGGTTGCAGTGAGGCTAGGTTGGTGCTGGCGGTTTTCGAGAGGGGCTTTCGGCACCGGCGTCCCCGGGCCTAGCTCCCACGGTGGCGAGGCCGGGGGGGTGGGGGTGGAGGGGAGTGGGGAGGGCTCGGGGTCTCCCCACCCCGCAGGCCGCTTCTTCCTTCCCGCTTCTGCCTGGGAGCTGTCGGGGAGCCGCTTTCTGTGCGGTTATTCGCCACTGACGCAGCGGGAGGAGAGGGGCAGGTGGAGAGGCGAGCTTAGCGGCCTCGCGGGGAGGAAGCCGGCCCGGACCCCCGCTCCTCGCTCACCTCCTCCTGAGGAGCTTAGCACTGGTCCGCGTTAGTCCCGGCGGGAGTTAACAGCGCCCAGCCTCTAGCGGCCTTGCTGCTGATCCCTGCGAACCACCAACC
>NW_012267490.1:159541-161407 GCF_000151885.1 Dipodomys ordii | reverse complement strand
TTTTTCCCAGAGGGGTCTTCTATCTTCTTTGAGTAACTGTGATATCTTTGATCTCTCACAACCTACCATATACTGACTTGGTTTTTCCAGTTTTCAAGTAAATTCCCACAAATTGTTTTCTGCTAACTGCACAAAATAAAACACAAAGAGGCTGTGGGCATTTTTGGAGCACCTGGAAGTCAAGAAGCTGAATTGTACTCATGAATACTGTATGGGTGGACAGTATGGGAGCATGCTGCTGTGGGATAGGAAAAGGTAAAGCGTAGACCAGACTTAGCAGCAGTTGCCACTCAGGATTAGAGAAAGGGAGGCCAACATTTCTTAAGTGTGAATTAGCTCACTTTTCTTGCCACAGCCCTGTGAGATGGGAATTATTCCTAACTTTTCCAGGAACATCAGTCATCCATTTGCTTACATTTCACAACTTGAAAGAGTAGAACAGAGTCCAAACCCACAATTAGACCTTCAACTCTCCACCTCCACCCCATCTCCTGAGCAAAGCAGATGTGCTTCGAGGTGAAGACAGGACTGGAGCTGTTGACCTGACCTCTGTATGCCTCAGTTTCCCCATCTGGATCAATAACAGTGGCTTGGTGAGTGGGACGGTGTTATATCACCCAGGACTAGCTCTTCATAAATGCTTAACACATAGCAAGCATTGTTCACCTCCCCTCCCCTACCCCCACAGGGTTTTGTGACCTTGCTCCTTTGAAGAAGCCCACACTGGCTGGCAAAAGTAGCCCCACCCTAAGCCCAGTCCTATCCATGCGGGGTGACTACGTTCTCAGGAAAAGGGGCACCTTTGGTCATCATTGTTGTCCTTTTTCATAGCAGGTATGGGAAGGGAGTTGACTAAGGGCCAGTAATTCCTACTCTGAACCCAACCATTTTCCATTTGGCCACTATGACTGAGGCTCAGTTTCCCCACTTTCGCTTCACTGGGGAGACTTAATACTGAGCCAGCTCACCACAAGGGCTCTGCAAACCAGAACTTTGAGCTCCCAATCACCCCCCCCCCCCCACTGCATTCCGAAGCTCCCACCTGGGGACTGTCTTAGCTGGGATCATAGACACACAACACAAAACAGACCAGTCTGCAACAAGTAGTTTTTATTTATTTTTGGTGGTGGTGTGTCAGCACAGTGCTGGAACACTCCCCGTCCTGTGATCTCTGCCCCTCTTAAATGACCTCACCCCATCACGGTCCCCCTACCCCAGGCTCCTCAGTAGTATCAGACTGTCTCCACCCTCCCTCCAACAAAAATCCTGGCCTCTCAGCTGCAGAACGCTTAGTTCACCCCATAAAGTCAGCTAATGCTTACCATATGTGGCCGAGCATCCGTGCCCATCCCCACTGCCCTTCCTCCCCCAGATCCCCAGATCCACCCCCACCCCCCACCGGGGGCTTTCATTGCTGTGGTCCTCCTGGCCGGACATGACCTTGGACGCCTCTCCAAAGTCCTGTCCGTACCTGTGTGAGCCCAAGGCTGCTTCTAGTTGCTAGGAGTTGCAAACCCAATTGCGCGTGGTTTTCCTTTGCAATCACTGAGCAACTTGGCTCCCAACTACCCAGCCTCAAGAACCCCGAGGCGGCGAGCAGGGCGGCTCCCACGGTGCGAGGAGGGGCGTGCCCACCTGCTCTCCGCCCAAAGATCCCACAGGATCTGTGCGTCTCGCCGCACCTGAGCCTCCCCACCTGGTGCCGCCCTACCTGGGTGCCTCCTCGCCCCAGAGTAGCGGTGGAGGAGGCGCCGCCCTGCCTGGCGCTCGCGGGGCCCAGCTCCGCCAGGGAGAGCGCGTGCCGAGACTGCGCCGACTGCAGTCTCCGCTGAGGGTCCCTAGGGGGCGCAGCCGGCACGGGAAGCC
>NW_012267490.1:158152-159491 GCF_000151885.1 Dipodomys ordii | reverse complement strand
ATACCACATTTTCTTGATCTTTGGGCGCCATTGTTGTCCTTTTTCATAGCAGGTATGGGAAGGGAGTTGACTGAGGGCCAGTAATTCCTACTCTGAACCCAACCATTTTCCATTTGGCCACTATGACTGAGGCTCAGTTTCCCCACTTTCGCTTCACTGGGGAGACTTGATAAGGGAGGTGTACGGGGACCTTGATACTGAGCCAGCTCACCACAAGGGCTCTGCAAACCAGAGCTTTGAGCTCCCAATCACCCCCGCCCCCCACTGCATTCCCACGCTCCCACCTGGGGACTGTCTTGGCTGGGATCATAGACACACAACACAAAAGAGACCAGTCTGCAACAAGTAGTTTTTATTTACTTGTTTTTGGTGGTGGTGTGTGTGGGGATGTCAGCCCAGTGCTGGAACACTCCCCATCCTGTGATCTCTGCCCCTCTTAAATGACCTCACCCCATCACCATCACAGTCCCCCTACCCCAGGCTCCTCAGTAGTATCAGACTGTCTCCACCCTCCCTCCAACAAAAATCCTGGCCTCCCAGCTGCAGAACGCTTAGTTCACCCCATAAAGTCAGCTAATGCTTACCATATGTGGCCGAGCATCCCCACTGCCCTTCCTCCCCGAGATCCCCAGATCCGCCCCCACCCCCCAGGGGGCTTTCAGTGCTGTGGTCCTCCTGGCCGGACATGACCTTGGACGCCTCTCCAAAGTCCTGTCCATACCTCCGAGAGCCCAAGGCTGCTTCTCCCTGCTAGGAGTTGCAAACCCAATTAAGTGTGGTTTTCCTTTGCAATCACTGAGCAACTTGGCTCCCAACTACCCAGCCTCAAGAACCCAGAGGCGGCGAGCAGGGCGGCTCCCACGGTGCGAGGAGGGGCGTGCCCACCTGCTCTCCGCCCAAAGATCCCACAGGATCTGTGCGTCTCGCCGCACCTGAGCCTCCCCACCTGGTGCCGCCCTACCTGGGTGCCTCCTCGCCCCAGGGGCCCAGCTCCGCCAGGGAGAGCGCGTGCCGAGACTGCGCCGACTGCAGTCTCCGCTGAGGGTCCCTAGGGGGCGCAGCCGGCACGGGAAGCCTCCAAGAACCTAGAGCTTCGTCGGCGTGAAACTGCAAGCCGGCGGCGTGAAACTGCAAGCCGGCGGGCTCTGCGAGTTTGAAAACAGGATAGCTCGGAGCGGGTGGGGGCGAGGTCCAGACGCGGAGCCAACCAATCAGCGGCGGGCGCCGGGCGCGGGGGCGAGTGCGAATGGGCTGTGACTGAGGCGCCGCGGCTGGGCTGCCAAGGCGAGAGCCAGCGCGCCCGCGGGCTCACTTTTTCCTCAGCACCGGGCGGGGGCGG
>NW_012267490.1:157612-158102 GCF_000151885.1 Dipodomys ordii | reverse complement strand
AATGATGAGAAAACAAGTAAGATTTTTCTGTTTTGTTGAATATTTTTTCAGTATGTACTTTAGATTTTCTGATTGATTGGCTTTTATATAACTGCATCTTCAATTTCAAATCTTTAAAAATTAATTATCAAAAGTAAAAAAATGATCTGTTATGCCATAGTTTAGTGCTCGAAGTATCCTTAAGAAAACTAGTTTCTGGAAATGTACGCATTATCCTGCCCATATAATTGTAACCCCTCAGTACAGTATGTTCACAAATAAAATTAAATTAAAAAAAAAGAAAACTAGGTTCTGTGTACTCCATTAAATATGTTAATACTAGCAGGGTGCTAGTGATTCACCCCTTTAATCCTAGGTATTCAAGAAGCTGAAATCTGAGGATCATGGTTTGAAGACAGCTGGGGAAGGAAAGTGTGAGATTCTTATGTCCATTAAACTCAGAAAAAGCCAGAAGTGGCGCTGTGGCTTAAGAGGTAGACTGCTAGCCTTG
>NW_012267490.1:151567-151897 GCF_000151885.1 Dipodomys ordii | reverse complement strand
CGAGACTGCGCCGACTGCAGTCTCCGCTGAGGGTCCCTAGGGGGCGCAGCCGGCACGGGAAGCCGCCCAGAACCTAGCGCTTCGTCGGCGTGAAACTGCAAGCCGGCGGCGTGAAATTGCAAGCCGGCGGGCAAGACTAGTTTGAAAACAGGAGAGCTTGGAGCGGGTGGGGGCGAGGTCCAGACGCGGAGCCAACCAATCAGCGGCGGGCGCCGGGCGTGGGCGACGCGTGCGACTGGGCTGTGAATGGGGCGCGGCGGCCGCCAAGGCGAGAGCCAGCGCGCGGGCAGGCTCACTTTTTCCTCAGCACCAGGCGGGGGGCGGCGGCGG
>NW_012267490.1:144877-150782 GCF_000151885.1 Dipodomys ordii | reverse complement strand
GAAAGCTGAGCCGGGTCCTATTGCACGGATTAAACGCGGGTTGATTCGCATCTGAGTCCCTTGTGCACCGCAGAGGAGAGGCTTGTTAGCAACGAGTGACATCCGCGATGGACTTCAAGTACCAAGTGCCAGTCACCTCCACGCCGCCCTCTTTCCCTCCGTCTCCCCAGGGCGACATCCTTCCTGATCCCTACCACCACCCCTTTCCCCCGATTCTGGTGCTCCACCCCAAGTGGGTGCTTACTGTAAGGTCGGTGGAGCAAAACTTGGAGAGCCTGCCTTTAGGCTCTGCCACTGCGCTTTGTATTTTCTCCCTCTGTTGGCTTCTGTTTAGAGCACAGCACTCTGGTGGAAAATGTGGAGAGAGGAACCGCTGCTTCCACATGACCTTTGGAAAACCAAGGTGGACCCGCATTCCCTCCCCCCAAAGCCGGTTTACCCCTCTTAAACCTGTGCCATTCCATCGCCGGTTAGCATCCTGTTTTCACTGGTCTTAAGAAAAAAAAGTAAGTGAATAGCCAAATCTGTTCAAACTGATTTAACATTATACAACATACATGTTTTGAGGTATCATGATTCCTTTACATGTAGAAGTTTTGGCTTTGTGTATTGATTAATAAATAAACTGAACTTAAATTGCAAAGAAAAAAGTAAGCATCTATTTAGTATGCCTTTTTTTTGAGGTTGGGGGGGTCATTATAAAAGACATCAGTGAACCTGTGTTGCTCTTGACAGTTTAGTTTGGTGTCCATGACCTGTGTCCTGTTATATTACTAGCACGGTAAGGAACTGGGTTCTCTGAGTCTGAGGAAGGATGGGAGCGAGTGTTAAACTTAAATTAGCAGTGTCCTGTGTCACCTAAAGATGATTTATGAGTGGTAACAAAGAATGATCTGAATATGATGCCATTTTAAAGGTCTGGATTCAAAATTAGGATCAAGTGTTTTTGCAGCTAATAACATTTATTTATTTTTGTTGGTCCTGGGGCTAGAACTCTGGGCTTGGGCGCTGTCCCTCAGCTCAAGGTGAGCGCTCTACCGCTTGAGCTACAGCACCACTTCTGGTTTTCTGGCGGTTTATTGGAGATAAGTCTTAAGGTGTTTCCTTACTCGGGCTGGCTTTGAACCGCGATCCTCAGATCTCAGCCTCCTGAGCAGGTAGGATGACAGGCGTGAGCCACCGGCGCCCAGCTAACTTTTAAATTAATGCTTATCTCATGTTGTCTGAATTGTGTTTGGACTCCCCTTAAACTTTTCTAAGTGCCTCTTTTCATATTGTGCTTTATGGGTTAATTTAATTTCCTCCATTACTTGTAAAAATGTTTACTTCATGTTGTGCTGCTCTTCTGTTTAATAACTTTAGTGGAAGAAAAACATTTATTGAGTCACTTTGTAATCTGGGATCTGTAGATTGTTAGGAGGAAGCCAGTTCAAGTGAAAAAATTTTAATCACTTAGGATGACCTTTTGATTAGAAAGTGTTATTAAGTCCATTAAAATTTTATTTATATATTTAAAGTTATATGCATTTTGCAGTAAGACTTATACATTTAAAAACTTGTGCATGAATTTGGGTGTGCATGGGATATTGACCAGTGTCTTGAAGTAGATTATTGAACTAGATTACAAGAGTTCAAGTTTTTTAACAGTTCCACTTTGAGGCTACTTGAAGTACTGCATTCTTATAATTGGAATGTTCATGAAATCTCTAATTAAAAAATTTGTTTAGCCATTGTTATTAAGGAGGAATCTTCCTTTTTTATTTTACTAGTTTCTCTTATATAGTTTATGAAAATGTACAGATCTTTTAGTGTAAAATTTCAAATAGGCTGTCACAGTTTTCTGTTCTCTGAGCTCTGTGAAATATGTAATATATCCATCACTTTTTTATATCATATTGAAAATTCATATTACCGAGATGTCACCATTTGACAAAAGCTCATGTATCTTGAAAATGAAAATTCTGGGCTGGGAAGGTGGCTCAGTGGTAGAGCACTTGCCTTGCATGCATGAGGCCCTGGGTTCGATTCCCCAGCACCACATAAGCAAAAAGAAAGCTGGAAGTGGCGCTGTGGCTCTAGTGGTAAAGGGCTAGCCTTTAGCTGAAGAGCTGAGGGACAGCGTCCAAGCCCACAGACAGGCCCCATGACCGGACCCAAAAAAAAAAAAAGAAAATGAAAATTTTGGTGCTGCTATAGAGATTTCTGATGGGTTGATGAGTTGGTCATATGCAAAGGAATACATTCTCTTGAATCTTAGCAGAGCAATTGTAACATCGTCGACAGAATGGTTGCCAATAAGTTGGAATTGGTCTACATATTTTATTACTATATAGCTAGGAGAATCTGTTCCTAATTCTCATTAAGCATTTTCTTCTAATGGCACTTCATGTGGGTAGGCTTGTTTCTGATATCTTGGGAGAAAATAAGGGCAACATATGTTTAGTACAAGTTACATATATATTGTTGAAGTTGTAAGAAGGTCTCTGTAATGGATGATTGTGTGAAACACCAGATTCAGGTCTTCCAGAATGTAACTTTAATAAACTGGAGTTTCTTTTTTTCTCTATAAGGTAACAAAAATTCCTATTGTATACTCTGCTTATTGGTGTGTGTGTGTGTTTAGTTGCTTGTGACATCGCTGGATTCCTAAAAAGCCTTCAAGGCCTTGGCTTTCTGGAAGCCAAAGGCAGATGGCAATGCATGTTTTCTTTCAGCTGTCCAACAAGGAGCTGAATGTGAGTGGTTTAGAAAGATGAACTCTCAGGCCTCCTAAGTATCACATGTGAAGTCTTGGTCCCTGGACATTTTCATAGCTTGTAGATTCTGGTCCTGTTCAGTTTACCTCATAGACTGTGCTTCTTTGTCAGACTGAGGATAGGAATGCCTTGAGTTCTGTTTCTCATCTAGAGTTGGCGTCCTCCCCATCCTCCAGTCACTTCATTTAGTAGCTTCCCATGGGTGTGTTGAAGCTACAGGGTTCCAGCTGCTTTTGTGTGAACCACAGCTTACTTTCCAGATGATTGTCATATACTGACATCTGTGAACTTCTATTACTCCGCTTTTCCCCACTCTGATTTCCTGAGAACTCTCTACCAAACTTGGTTGCATGTTGTAATCGGCTGAGAACTTGAAACACTGTTGCCTGGATCTCACTTGCAGAATCTGTTTAATTGACTGTAGGTTTGATCCAAGGGGTAGAATATTGACACTCTTGATTCTGACTGTTTAAGTTTGAGACCCACTGCTTTACCTCCTCAATGAGATCATATGCCTCCATTTCTCAGTCTCTCCCAACCTCCAAATTCCAGTGACTTCTATGGGCCTGTCTTCTGTGAGGTCCAACTTCTTGATCTCACTATCTAATCAGCTTCTTTATCCCATTTTCTCTTTATTGCTATTGAAAGTGTTGAGTTCCTGCTTTGTGCTAGCCTGGGGTGTGCATCAGAATCACTAGTGAAATAAAAATAATGGAGTTACTTAGGCTCAGACCTGCTTGTTCTCAGAAGTATGCAATGGGAGAGGGAGGCTCTACAAGTAATTCTTGTTTCTTTGTATTGCCTTTCTTCAGTGCAGGCTAATACCATAATCATGCCCTTATACTGATTTCCTGCTGTCTGGAATACGTTTCTCAGATCATTTCCTAGCCATAGGTAAGCTCTACTCATTAGGCTGTCCTGCCATTTGTCTGGTAGAGAAATTACAAAGCAGTTTTAATTGAGGTCACTGCAGCAGATCTAGCTTTCTTTTGAGTCCTTACTGTTTTTCATTAATCTAGGAGGGCTTTGCTTCCTCTTTTCCTCTTGCCCTGTGTACCCTTGGGAAATTGGGAGCTATATTTGAACTGGAACTTGGGCTTCAAACCACCTTGTTGTACTAGAGTCTTACTCTTAGGAAGTGCTCAGAAACTCACTGAACTAAATCTTATTAGACCATTGCATAGTTAACAGATGGCAACTAGTCATTTGGTTGGCAACTATCTTGTAAATCCAACAGTAAGCAATTATCACCTCTCCACAGTCTCTGTGTAACCACCTGTAGCACTCCTTTAATGAAGCCCTTATGTGGTAAGCACTAAGGCTCATTCTTCACATAATTCCTGATACTGGCAGAGTTTTTATTCTCATTTTACCTGTGGGGAAACTGAGGCACTGAGTTAAGTATCTGCCTGAAGCCCCAGGACTAGTAGTGGTGGAGCCAGAAAGAAAAGCCTGACTCAGAATTTTTGTGAACATAGCCCAAGGTTATAACCATTGGGCTGGAGAATCTCCCATGTAGTTGCTGCCATTGTAGGGGGAGGAATAGGGGAGCAGTTTGAGCCATACTATAGTGAAGATGGTAGACTGTGTTTTCTAGCATTACCTGACTTCATGTTTCAGGTCACCTTACTTACAGCAATACTTGTGAGACAACAAAAGGTGAAGAATTTGGAAGAAAGAGAAATGTGTATAATTTTTGTGTATCCCTTCCCCCAATAAAGTGACTGTCAGTATTTTAAAATATTCCTTCTCATATTTTTTCATTGCATAACTTGCATTCCAACTGAGAGTGGGTTGTTGTGGTAGCCCCTTTGGCAGTGATTCGATCACCTCCAGAGTAGGCCAATGTGACTAAACCATTTCTTTGAGGAACATTTGGAAAATTCTTTTATCTGTACTCAAATGAATTTAATAAGACTTAAATTAGTAGAGTATGTAAGGAGTAGACCTTTTGTTTGTTGTTTTGCTTTAGCATGAGTTTTATTTAACAGGAGTTGAATTCAGCTACATACTGGAACTGTACCCAGACAGGAAGTTTTCTGAACTTTCAAATGTTGGGGTAGAACAAAGTGGAAAGCTGCAAGTTAAACTGGCATATTTGAAGTTATATTCTCTCTATTGTCTTTATATTTCCATTCTGAGGTCTTGGATTGTTTTTGTTGATATGTGGAATTTGGTGTTCCAGGTGTTACCATATGTAGTGTCTTTCTACTGACTTTCTGAATTTAGTTAGGGGTGTTCTGCAAGTAATAGACCAGTAATGTTGGCTGGTTAAAACTGAGAATGAAATTGTTACAGAGGAGGAATCGTAGAATCTAGGTTTTGTCTGGGTCATGGCTCAACTTTTTCTAAGACATTAAAGTGGTAGTTTAAGTTAAAAGCATAAAAGTTGAGTTGGGAGGGGGGATGAAAATGAAAGGTATAGTATAAAGAAGAGATTAAGAATCATTAAGAGACAGATGCTTGGGAGCTCTCTACCTACTTACCTCCATTAACAATAGTTGATGGGAGTTTTAGCAACACAGGCAGGCTAGTTAGGAACATATTTTAGATTTTGGGGTAAAGAGGGCTTCTTTATGATGTAGGTTTGACCAGTCCTACTTAGGTGAAGGCAATCATCTCCAGGATTATTTGTGTATATTATTTGTTGTTTTCTCATGAGAAAGGACGTATTTTCAAAATGAATAGAAGTTCTAGGTATTAGGCATGATGCAGAAGAGAATGAGAGTTTGATTTTGTGTGATCAAGCCCTTCTATATGATGGGTGTCAGCACTGATTTTTATATATGAACCACCAGCTGGCAACAGAAAAAGTGTTTATATAAAATACAATCTATGTTTTCCATAGCTAATTTTTCCTTACATGACACAACATCTCAGTATACTTAGGGCATATATAAAATTTTTTGACTAAGTGCACAATGTAAGATTGTAATTAGGAAATTCAAAAGTAGTATGGTGTCACTACAAACAAAAAGATTTTACTTATGGGAGAGCATGTATAAACTATTTCCAAAGGGAGTAGTGAGGCATGCAACTTCATCACTTATATTATTGTATAGTCATGCTTCTATGTGTACATTTTTAAAATTCAGCTTTTATAGTAAGCTATGGTGATTTGCAAAACATTAAAAGAAAACATGGCTCTT
>NW_012267490.1:137620-140477 GCF_000151885.1 Dipodomys ordii | reverse complement strand
AATGACAATTTTACTTAGAAGCCAAACTGTGTGGCCTGTGGATTATCCCATGGATTGTATGTACCACATCAATGAGAGAGGAGACCTGGGGGCATGTTAACCTGTTTAACTTGACTTTCCTAGTCTTAGTAAGGAAACTGGTTTGCCTGGAGTCCTCAGACCCTGTACATGTTAGTCCACAGTAGGTCACCTTGACCAAAGTGATGGGGCTTTGGTAGTGGCTTATGTTGCACACCAAGCTACTGTACTTATATTATTAAAAAAGGAAGATGGAGAATTGTCTTAGTTGACGTGGAGGGAATTGTCTGAATGTATTAGGTGAAAAATAAGGTTACAGAATATTTCATATGGTATAATGGTATATTTTTACCAAGTACTTTTCATGTATTGGGGGAAGCATTATGCTCAGGTCTTTGTCTTTCTTTCTTTCCGTCTTTCTTTCCTTCCTTCCTTCCTTCTTTCTTTCTTTCTTGTCTGTTTTGTAGACTAGAAAGTTGAGACACAGAGAAGTTAGTATCATCCTCCTAATAAGGGGTAGAGCTGAGTTTCTTCAGTGCTGGCTGTTTTCAGAGCCCTCATTCTTAGCACTATGTACGTGATAGCCCATTTTATGAAGCCTTCAGATTTAGGCTTTCTTGGACATAGGATCATTTACATATATGCAAGAAGAAAGGTACTTGGAAGCCATACAACATACTGATAGCAGCTGTGTCCTGGTGAGCAGAGTTATGGGTGTTTTATGTCCTTCTTTGCTCTATTTTCTGATTTTCTGTAATGAACTTAAATTGCTTTTGAAATAAGTAACAATGTTAAGTCTTAGAGAAAAGTGTAAGGATTAAAGTAATGGGAATGTAATAATATTCAGTAAAAAGTGGATTAGAAATTACTGGGTTTGATAATATGATGCAGTGTGATTGAAGGAACAGGCCAGCTTAGTGTTTATCTCTGCACTATGAGGAGGAGGGTGTTCTTTGCTTTCTGAATACTCTTAAGTTTCAAACAATAAGTAGTTATAGCTTTCCTAAAATTGTAAAAGCAATGAAAATTTATCATGATTTGGCAGCCATGAATTTTAGGAGAAATATAGTATGAAAGCAGTTGAATACATGAATGGAAATCTGTTGTTTTTTCCTCCCTTCTATTTGAGGGAACTTAAATTATTGTTTTGTGCTTTTGTAGAAAGGCATGCAGTATCTTAATGTTACAGGCTGTTTATAAGAACAAAAACTCCTTTGAAAGATGGATTGATAAATACAATTGTACCATTGATTTCTGGTTCGGCCTGTTTAATCTTTTTTATTCTGGTGTCAAATTCTCCCAATAACAATTCTAATATTGAATCCATTCCACTCAAATTTTTATGTGACTTGAAAAATGCAGTTGTAAATTAAAATTAGAAATGAATTTAAATTTAGAAATATATAAATTTAGTACTTAAAAGTTAAAATTAAGCATACTATATAACAGAAATGGAAGAATAACTGGACTCCAGGCAGGAAGGGGGTGTCTAGAGTCTTTTGGGCAACTGGGTAGAGGAGGCATAATGGACTAGTTGGGACTACTAGTCAGAGACTACTATACATACAAAGAGCAGGTGACACAGGCAAGACTGTAACTTTCTATCCAGTTAGAAGGTAGATAGGTATGGACATTAGATGGACAGGCAACTCTTTTTCTTATCTCCTGGCTCTGATGAATTTTGAAAGGATGAGTGTAAAGTGAATCCATTTAGGATATTATGTCCCCTTACTCCTCTCCATGATTTTCTGTTGTCAGAACTGACTTTGTCTTGGCTGTGTGGGGGGGGGGGAGGAGGGTCCTCAGCGTCCATTGCTAGGATAGCTTGTCCCAGTTGGTTTGTCCAGTTTGGATTCAAGGCTTGGGCATTGTCCTTGAACACTTTTCTCAAGGCTAGTGCTCTACCACTTAGTCACACCACTTTTAGCCTTCGTTTGGATACTGAGAGGTAAGAGTTTTGAGCCATGCCTCCAGTCTGGCTCTTTGCTGATTAGCTGGGAGATGGAGTTTTAGAGAGATTGTGCCTGGGATGACATTGAACTGTGGCAAAAGGAGTCTTTGTCATAAAAGCCCTTTTTATTTCCAATTAAAGCAACAAGGAGATCAATAGAGATAGAGGTGACCTATAACTTGTTAACAATTGTCTAACAATTACTTATCAGAGTTTTGTAATAACAAAACCCAGTAGATATTTTTTAAACTGAAATTTATTGGCAGTCTAAATACCACCCATTGCCTCTGGGCAGCGTGCTTAAAGTGGCTTATCAACAACATTTAACTTTTAACAAATGTACAGACCTTTTCTTGAGCTACAGCAGTGTAGCCTGTTTAGCACATGATCTCAGTTCTACAAACTTTTTCCTTACCAAATGAATTTATGTGACTGGAGTCAGCTCAAGTCACTGCCAATTAGGACTTTGAACAGATACAAGGAGTTTGGGACTACAATTATCCCTCACATTTTACAACCTTAGCTTTGACTACCCACTATCACAGATGACTGACAAGTTCCTGCCCAGTAGACATGGGCATTAAGCATGCTTACAAACTATCTTCCCATGACATCCTGGCTCTGATCAATTTTTGAAGGTCCAAGCATAAATGACTCCAGGATCTGACACCATTTTTGCCATCAGATGTGCTAACATTGCTGGGGTCCCTGGAGTACCTTTCTCCATGCTAGGATAAATGCCTCTTTGTCATTCTCCTCAGTCAGTTGCTAGACTTGAACTCAGGGTTTGAGCACTGTCCCTCACTTCTCCAGCTCAAGGCTAGCACTCTGCCACTTGGAGCTCCAAAGCAACTCCACTTTGGTCCTCAGCTCCACCCATTCCTGAGC
>NW_012267490.1:132800-135950 GCF_000151885.1 Dipodomys ordii | reverse complement strand
TGGAAGTGGAGTCGATCAGCTTCTTTGTCTTTCTGAAGAGTTTCTCTTGTATCCTCTGAGTGTGTCTCTTGGTGAAATAGCTCCTCCATGTTGACCAACTTTCTGAGACCCTTGGTGGAAACACTTAGAAGGGGGCTGAGGCAGCAGCTTTGTGACATAGTATTTTCCTTTGGTTTGTGCCAGGAGTTGGGCTTGAACTTAGGGTCTTGTGCTTTCTCTTGGGTTTAGTGGCTCATGACTAGCATTAGTCATTTGAGCCATAACCCCACCTCTGGTCTTTCTGCAGAATAAATGCAGATATGAGTGTCTCACACTTTTCTGCTTGGCCTGCCTTTGAACCTCCACCCTCAGACTCTAGCATTCCAAGTAGTGGGATTTATAGGTGTGAGTGACCAGCACCCTGTCTGTAATGTGTTCTCCTATCAGTCATGAGGTAGTGGATTGACCCTAGCACTGTTTATTTCTGGAACTCTCTTGAATTCTCTCTTCTGTAAAGATGGTTAACAGAAAGGATGTAGGTGAGTAACATGCCTGAGCTGTGAGCATACGTAGGTCTCTGTTCCTGTTACTGGAGTTTACCAGCTATTGCACACTTCCAGGCTGAGTTACGACAGCTGTTTTCTCTACCTAGAAGTTTCTTTATCCTTCTAAAAAACAAAGAGAAAGATTGCTGAGTGCTGGTATCTTACACTTGTAATTTTAGCAAGTCAGGAGGCTAAGATCTGAGGATATTAGTTCTTGAAGTAAACATCAGTAAAGCCAGAAGTGGAGCCATGGCCTGCATGGTAGAGAAGTAGCCTTGAGAACAAAGCCAAAAAACGCTCAAGGAGGCCAGAGGATCCCTGCTGAGAGCTGCTGGGGTTTTCTGCTTCAACAGTGCTTGAGGGGAACCAGGTGCCGGACCAAAATTCTGGCCACCTGCTCCAAGCCTCCAACCTTGTGCCACCTCTTCACCGTGTGCTCAACCTGCCCCGAGGCCTCTGTTGTCAGTCCAGTGCTAACCCCTTGCTACTCCATCTCTCTTAACTGCTGCCCTGAGGACTGCAGTCTCCTGCCAGGTGTGCCTGAACTGCTATCAGGACTCAGAGGCCACCATCAACCACCAGATCCATCTGGAGCTCTACCCCTCCTATGTCTACCTGCCCATGTCTTGGGATTTGGCCGAGATGATGTGGCTCTGAAGAACTTTGCCAAGTACTTTTTTACTACTCTCATGAGAGAGAGAACATGCAGAGAAACTGATGAAGCTGCAGAACCAGAGAGGTGGCCGCATCTTCCTGTAGGAGATCTAGAAACCAGAGTGTGATGTCGGGGAAAGTGGGCTGAAGTTGATGGAGTGTGCACCTCACTGGGAATGAGTGTGAATCAGTCACTGCTGGAACTGTATGAACTGGCCACTGACAAAAATGATCCCCACTTGTGGGACTTCATTGAGACTCATTACCTGAGTGAGCAGGTGACGTCCATCAAAGAACTGGGTGACCATGTCAACAACTTGCACAGGAGGAAGCCCCTGATCTGGCATGGCAGAATGTCTCTTTGACAAGCTCCCTCTGGGAGAAAGTGATGAGATAAGCCTTGAGCTGACCCCCAAGCCACACATGACTTCCAGTCACAAAGGCAGTGCATGCATGTTGGTGATTATTATTACCTTGTCTATACATTTTACAAGAACCTCCTAAGTTCTTTATTTTTGGGTCCAGTCATGGAGCCTGAACTCTGGGCCCAGACCCTGTCCCTCAGCTCTTCAGCTCAAGGCTAGTGCTCTACCACTTGAGCCACAGCCCCACTTCCTGCTTCTTTTCTTTTTGCTTATGTGGTGCAGGGGAATCGAACCCAGGGCCTTATGCATGCAAGTACTCTACCACTGAGCCACCTTCCCAGCCCCCCTCCTAAGTTTTTTCAATGTGTACCATTTTGTCAAATAAAGGGATTTGGTACAAGACAAACAAAAAGCTCAAGGAGAGCATGCAGGCCCTGAATGTCAGTTCTAGGACTTATACAAGAAAACCCAAAGAGAACACATCACCTCTAAACTAGGAGGAGAGATCAAGGCTTCATTTCTGATCTGAAAGCATCTCAGGTCTTTTTTGAGATACACTGTTAATTGGTTGCTACTCATGGAGTCACCTTGTTCTTTTCTTAGGGTTTAAAACTCAGGACCTTACAGTTAGCTGTGCTTAATAGGTTCAAACATGTACTGCTGGAGTTCCTCCCTCAATCCCTCCTGTGTGGGGGCAGTATTGGAGAAAGGACTTGTGTGTGCTGTTTCTCTTTGAGCATCAATCCTCCAAGGCCTCTGGCTTCTGAATAGCTCGGAGTACAGACAAGATCCACAAATTAGTGTCACTGTCACATTCTTGAACTCCCACCAAACATCAGTACCCAATGCAGAAATGAAGAGTAAATCAATTTAAAAAGTTTGGTGAGAAGCAAAAAAATAAAGAAAAAATAAGTATTATTTCCAGTACAAAAAACTTAAAGAAGTCTGTGGAGCTTGTTGGAGGTCGCAGCAGAGGAAGGAACCGTTGTTTCCAGGCATGTTCAGGCAGAATGGCACGTGTTTCAGGTGAGCACCACAGTGATGTGTTTTCAGCCTTTCGATTTGAACTGAAGGAAGAAAGGGAACTCAGGACTGAATTGTACAGGACAACACCTGACAAGTCACAATCTCTTTCTGAAAGTCTATCCCTTTAGCTCCCTCTCCCTCTCCCCTTTTCTGTCTGTATCTCCACACGTCCCTTTCACCCAGGAAACCATAGATCAGAGGGGATGAGCTTAAAAAAAAAAAAGGATTTCCTTGAAGTATAGATAAAACACAGAGCACAGCTCAGTGGCCACCTACTTTTTCCTGGCTGTCAGGAGGAATCACTGTGTGTAGGAAGCACTTTAGGCCTGCTGCAGCAGCAACAACATAAAGTCCGGAAGCAACCGGCAATGTTCTTCTTCCAGCGCCTCCAGCCCCTGAGTTGCTCTGTTGTGGCTGTTGTGGCTTGATCGGAAGGTAGGGAAGTTTCGGTAGGTGCAGGCCTTGGGGGCAGCTTGCTGCTCTCCTCCTGCCCAGCTTGGTCCTGCCCGCTGGGATCAGATGTTTTTGCACATGGGGCAACAGACCTGATCTTCCTCCTCTTCATTCTGTACTGGAGCCAG
>NW_012267490.1:126138-127525 GCF_000151885.1 Dipodomys ordii | reverse complement strand
CCAGCACAACACTGTTCAGTAAGAAATGTACTCATTATCTAACTTATGTAACTGCACCCTCTCTGTGTATCTCCTTTACAGGAAACTTTAAAAGAAAAAGAACAAATGATGACCACCAGCACAGATATGGCATGACTCACTGTTTATAAGGTCAGCTTAAGCTCAAACACCTCATCAAAACTCATACCTCTCCTATTCCTCAATATACTTGTTGCTTCTGCTTTAATATTGGCATTATCTTTAAGCTGAATGATCACATGAGGGCTACTCTGAACACAGTATTTTTTCATTCTGTTTGGATGGATGTCAAACACGTGTCTGATATGATATTTAGCATATATAAGCAGATTCATTGTGAACGGTGCTGTATCTAGCTAAGGCAAAGATACCCTTCAGGATTTCCTAGAAGATTACCATTAATTTTCTCCTCAAAAACAAGGGAAGCCAGAGAGCTGTAGGTCAATCTATTCAGCCCCGAACATACTAATGATCAAACCCAAAATCTTGTCCACAGTAGTTGTTCCAGCATCTGCGTCCCCCATAAGTGACACAAACACTGCGGAATTTATTTCTGCCTACAGTTCTGCCCTGAACAACTGGGTTCTACTTTCTTACAAGTATTTCTTTGAGGTCTGAAAGAAGAACTCTGGGAAAGGTACAGTTATGCATGTTTATGCAAAGTAGGCCTCTTCATTTTCTACATAATAAAGCAACTCATGCAACCCCAATCCCTAAACAGTAGTACTTTGAGACACACATTGCATTGCATGCAGTTGGCAGCTTATGGCTTCATTCAAAAGGATGAAACCCAGGGCCTTCAACATGTGAGACAATCCTTGAACCAGCCCCTGCACAGTCCTAACCCTAACATGCTTGCTTTTTTTTTTTTATCCTGGATTCCACATTCCCTGTGACAAACGCAGGGCAAGAGGCTGGCACTGCCTTAAAAATGAGCACATTGAGTGCAAAGACACATGACTGCAGCCCTCTGTGGTTCTTCTCGGTCTGTCCAAGGGGTCTCAGAATGTCAGTTAACTGAAAAGAATCATCTCCTGCTAGTCATAGGAAGTCCAGCTGCGGCTACCTGAACAGCTGCTCTCATGTTGAGATAATGTCCACTGTAATTATGATGCATTATGATGGACTGAGAGGGACTAGAGCACAGGGAGAAGAAGGGCTCTGGTGAGAGGGTGTGGCTCAGTCTTTAGCTCTCCTATGTGGAGGAGGGTCCTTAGATAGAATAGCTTCTAGGAATGGGGCTTGGAATAGAAGCAGTGTCTTAATCCTGTGTGGTTCTGACTGGCTATTGCTCATCTATCTTCAGTAGGGCCCTTACTTAAGTAGACAGGAGAGTTGAGTTTGGGAGATGTAGTTTGTTGTGTTGAGG
>NW_012267490.1:122978-123899 GCF_000151885.1 Dipodomys ordii | reverse complement strand
GTTCCTTGGGAGAGGGTCTCTCCGGATCGAAGGGCACCCCGCACGGCCGGGGGTCTTTCAGTAATACTGCTAAAATTTCAAAAACTTTAAATGGCCGATTTTAAAATCCAAGCATGCTCTGTAGTAGCAGGCCATAGACCCCCTCCATCCACCTCCCTCCCCGACAAAGACCACTAGGGGACCCTCACCGATGTAAATGCAGGAGAGTAGTTTATTAGACCTCAAGCCTAAGGCAGCAGGCCAGAAACGTGAACCCTGACCCCTTGCCCAGCAGGGTTTTTATAGGGAACATGGAGCAGAGGGAGGGGCCATTACAGCATTGGTTGTGTGGGGTTATATGATTGGTTGGCGATTCCAGGGTGAATCCTGCACTGAATTGCTTCCCACTAGAGTTGGGGGGTTAACCAGTCAGGGCCATCTGACCTCTTGGTCTGTGCTGATAATGTTACATTGTCTTGGAGCAGGCTCTAACACTTATCCTCCAGTAAACAGATGACAGATGTTTTCCTTATAGTTTCCTTACTGCTGAACTTCTTTGTGGTCTTTCAGCAATATGATCTGTGCACAAACACATCTGTCTGTCTGTCTATATGTAAACAGTTATGGTTTCAAGATTACCAAGTATTCTGCTTGCTAAAAAGAAAATCCATTGTCAATGGAAGCTGTGATTTAATCTGAGTTGGGTTTGTTTGTTTGTCAATTTTGAGACCTGACTACAATCCAAAGAAAAACAGGCAGTTTTAAAAGGCCTTGGAAAAGGAGTTAGAAAAGATGGTTTCCTTTGCAAGGTAAATGAAGTTGGTAATTAAGTTGGTTGTGATTTATATCATTCCTTATGTCCATCTATGCTAAAAGTTAAATATTGTACCTCTGACCACGGCTTGTAAACTAAGGCTAAGGTTCTGTTTCTCCATTTTCTCC
>NW_012267490.1:115331-116763 GCF_000151885.1 Dipodomys ordii | reverse complement strand
CCCTGGGACAAGGGTGTCAGGACTTGTCTCTGTTCCTGCAGCCAACCAGCTGAGTTCTTTCACCCCTCTGTGCAGGAAGCCCCTCCTCCTTACCACCTGAATGAGAGTCTCCATTGGAGAATGATGGAGGGGACTAGGGAGAGGGTAATTCAGTGGTCATTGCAAGGACTTTGCTAGGAATAGACAAACTCTTGAAAAGTCTGTGATTTATGATGTCTGAGATTTCTGATAATGAATAAAAAAATGGTTAATCACAACTCCTCAAGCTGTAGAGAGGGAAGGTTACTTGAGGTTCACTTTGATGTATAGAAAAGCCACTTTTGTTGTTGATGTTTTATTGGGTCCTGTCGTGGGGCCTGAACTCTGGGCTTGGGGGCTGTCCCTCAGCTCTTCAGGCTAGTGCTCTACTACATGAGCCACAGCGCCACTTCGGGCTTTTTATTTTCTTTTTGCTTATGTGGTGCTGAGAAATCAAACCCAGTGCCACATGCATGCAAGACAAGCGCTCTACCACTGAGCCACCTTCCCAGCCCCCAGAAAAGCCACTTTCTTTGTAGCCAACAATGCTATCTTGTAGCCAAAATAAAAAGAAATAGAATTGGCAATATTATAGTGAACTTTAATATCTCCTCCCTGCTCTTCCCGTGTTGAATGTCAAACTTCATGATAAAAGAGAAAGATTTATGTTTTTGTGAATTCAAAAATTATCACCCACATTTTTTTGGGGGGAGGAGGGAGGGTTGGTCATGGGGCCTGAACTCGGCCTGAGCATTATCCCTCAGCTCCTCAGCTCAAGGCTAGCACTCTACCACTTGAGTCACAGCTCCACTTCTGGCTTTTTTCTTTTTTTGCTTCTGTGGTGCTGAGGAATCCAACCCAGGGCCTCAGGCATGCAAGGCAAGCGCTCTACCACTGAGCCACCTTCCCAGTCCCATCAGGCACATTTTTTAAAAGAAGGAAACTATTATGGGAAATGAACATAAAATTCTTCCTGTCCTGCTTGGAACCTTGATCCTCATATCTCAGCTCCTGAGTAGCTATAATTAGAGGTCTGTGCCACCAGCTCCTAGCTAGCTTTATGTTTCTTTTACATTTATGATAGAAATTAATGCCTGGATTTCACCTCATTCTTGTTACATGGTTAATGCAGGGTATACAATTTGTTATCAACTCATGAATGTATGAAGTCAAATACTCATACACCTTTTTGGGGGGGTTGGGTGGAAGTTAGTCCTAGGATTTGAGCTTAGGACCTGGAATTTGCTGGGCAAATATTCTACGTGGGGCTCTTTTTACTTTTTACAAATAGAGTATAATTGTTCAGGCCAGCCTCAGACTATGATCCTATTTATGCCTCCAGCATAGACAAGAATATACCACCACACAGGCCTTGTTTTTTGTTTTTAATTTTTTATTGTGAAAATACTGTACA
>NW_012267490.1:114887-115281 GCF_000151885.1 Dipodomys ordii | reverse complement strand
TATGATCCTATTTATGCCTCCAGCATAGACAAGAATATACCACCACACAGGCCTTGTTTTTTGTTTTTAATTTTTTATTGTGAAAATACTGTACAGAGGGGTTACAATTACATAGGCAGATAATGAGTACATTTCTTATCAAGCATTGTAGCCTCCTCCTTTGTTTACCCTTCCCATCCTCCCCCTCCCCCCACTTAACCCTCATCCCCCCTACCACCAAAGCTGTAAAGTTCGTTTTCGACATAACAAATTGTATGTCTCATTGTTGCAATGGGTCCACCTGTATACCTATTTAAACTATTTGTTTTTCCCTTCCCCTCCACAAATTATAACAACATCAACCCTTGCTTTCACTGTATTTGATGATGTTATAATTTGTGGACGGGCTTGTTTT
>NW_012267490.1:110703-113306 GCF_000151885.1 Dipodomys ordii | reverse complement strand
ACTGTGCTGATGCTCTGACATTAGATAATAGTGATGACTGGATATTTCTGTGAATATATTCAAAAGAAAATTTAATGTTTGTAAATTTTGTGTCTGTAAAACTATTATTTAAAATTGACAATAATGAAAATACTGTTGTGAATGATAACTGAGCTGGTTTTAACACTGCAGTGGAGGAAGGAACTCAGGTGTAGGAAACCTACCAATATCATTTTAAACTGAGGCTGTAATCATCTTTCAGTCTAAAAGAGGAAGGTGGCTCTATGGGGTCCCAGACAGAGGGTTACCATGACATTACACCAAGCTTTTATGTCAGGGCCCTTTGAGATCCTAGACCTCAGAGACTTGTTGGAAGTTTGCTTCCTTTCTTTGAAGAACTTTAGAAATTAAGGCAGCTTCCAGCCTGCAAAACCTACCTCAGCACATGTAGAGCCCAGATATAGAAAGAACAGATGTTCCTAGATCTGGAGGTCTGGGGAAAAGTTGGGGAGGTTCTTTCCAGAGGAAGTGCAAGAAGGTTCTCCAAATAAGCAGATCCTTGGAATTTCAGTTAGACTTGACCTTCCTCTGTAGAGGTGCTATGGTGTGGAGAAACACAGCAGTATTTTACTACAGTGAACTGGAGTCCATGGGCCCCCTGCTCTTATATATAAATTCTTCCTTTGTTTCTGGATTTGATATACTGCAAGAAAGTCATAGACAGACTTGGGTCATTCTTTAACATTCAAGACCAGTGAGGTGTATCTCAGTGTGGGCTGGACACACTATCATCTCAACCTGTACTGACTACACCTGCAATTCCCTGGACAACTGGGAAAAGAGGTGTCTGTGGTCAAAATGAGATAGAAAGTACCAAATATTTTAGCGGACTTCAAAGAGGTACCTGAGGCCCAAACATGGAGTCTTTCCTCTTTCATCATCTTCAATTGTAAAGCAATGTGACTACTTGAATTCACCACAAGCCCACATCTAATAATGTCCAATCACATCAAGAGTTAAGATAATTTGAGGCATCTTACAGTTTTCTATAAGTACAACACAGCATGTTCTGCACACTTTTCCTGATGTACTCAAGAATACATGGTCTTCTGGAACCAGGGGATGCTGAGAAATCCTGCATTCTCTCCCCTGTCTGGTGCCTGGGTATCTCCTAGACTTTCCTATGATCCTTTCAGAATTCTGTGTTCTTTTTTTTAAGCTGTGCTTGGTGCTTCTGAGTTCAGTTACTCCTAGTATCTATAATCCATTGCTGCAAATATTCAAGCCATTATCTCATAAGCATTGCTCAAAATACATGAAAAACAGTATGAGATGATATGCTCAGGCCTTAGGATGACCATCCATGTTCAGAGTAGTTCTTGTCCAGACTTGTGTGACAGGCAAATCAGTGTTTCTCAAAACTGACAAAGGTATAGATCTTCCCGAGTGGTACTCTTCAAAATGAGCATTTAAAAAATTAGGTACCGGACTGGGAGGGTGGCTCAGTGGTAGAGTGCTTACCTTGCATGCATGAGGCCCTGGGTTTGATTCCTCAGCACCACAAATAACAGAAATAGCCAGAAGTGGCACTGTGGCTCAAGTGGTAGAGCGCTAGCCTTGAGCTAAAGAGCTGAGGGACAGTGCCCAGGCTGAGTTCAGGGCCCATGACTGACAAAAAAAATGTACCTTCATGTGCAAAAATAAAACTATATGTAAGCCTGTCATGATTGCTACCCAATACCAATCCCAAAAGTAGTAAATAAGGAAATTTTAGACTAAAAATCTTAGCATGCTGAAGAGTCAGAGGAAATCTATTAGGAAAGAGCTATAAATAGTTGAATGACAGACCAAGTATTTTTGATATATTATTTGACGTATTATTTCAGTCAAACCTTCAAATTCAAATGTGTACATTTTTGTATATTTATACATGAGAAATTCAAAGAGAACAGGATTAAGAACAGTGTTTATGCTTATAGGATTATTTATCATGACAGTTTAAACTTTCTTCAAACTGCAAAATGTAGAGATCACAGGTGTACACCTTTTTGTTCATAGCTCAATAAAAGCATTAAGTTGCCAGGTACTAGTAACTCAACTATAATCCTGGCTATTCAGGAGGATGAGACGTGAGGATCACAGTTTAAAACCAGTGTGGGCAGGAAAGTTCATGAAACTCTTAAACCAGAAACAGAACTGTAGCTCAGATGGTAGAGCACTAGCCTTGAGCAAAAATGCTCAGGGACAGTGTCCATATCCTGTGTTCATACACACACACACACACACACACACACACACAAGTTAGAATGAAAAGAAAAACACAAAGTATTTTGAGTAGATTGATATTGTTTTTAATTTATCTTAAGGAAAAATTTCAATTAAACAAACCTTCCCTGCTATTGTTCTTAACTCCCATAGCATCTAAAGCATAGCAGAAATGCTCTGCCCAGGGGTTTGTGCTGCAGCTCAGGCCTTGCTGGGCTCCAATAGGTTTGGGTGCAGGCTGCAGGTGCCTGGGGAGCATTGTGGGTTCATTAAGCAGAGGCTGAGTCACTGAGCTGGGAGCATCTGATGTGCAGGGCTGGCCTATTGAGATGCACTGTGAGTCTTCCTTCATCTTTATC
>NW_012267490.1:103232-109778 GCF_000151885.1 Dipodomys ordii | reverse complement strand
AAATGTACGCATTATCCTGCCCATGTAATTGTAACCCCTCTGTACAGTATGTTCACAAATAAAATTAAATTAAATAAAAAAAAACAAACAAGCTTTACAATGTCGGTGGGGGTTTGGGGGGAGGCTGGGAAGGGAGGTGAAGAGTAAACAAAGGAGGAGGAGGCTGCAATGCTTGGTAATAAATGTATGCATTATCCTGCCCATATAATTGTAACCCCTCTGTACAGTATGTTCACAAATAAAATAAAATAAAAATAAAAATAATAAAAATAAAAAAACCAGGAACAAACTGAAATCTCAAGCATAGGGGATGATAAAATTAATTATGCAATGATAAAAATCATAAACCAAGACTTATGTTTCTAGGACATGAGGAAATATATACAACATTAAATGATTAAAAGGCTAAAAAAATCCCTGTAATTTACTATGTCATATATTTGTTCGAATGTAAGAATGTACATCTTTTTTTTAATTTTAATTTTTTGACATGACAACTTGTACTTCTCATAGTTGCATCGGGTCCTATATCTTAATGCCAGTTATTTCTGAGTGGTAGGATTATGGGTATTTTAAATTTTTCTTCTTTATATTTTTGGAGTTTTTATGATGAGCATATATCATTTTATGATAAAAAGATTTATCTATATGCTTTTAACTGTGGAAAAGTTCATCTCCATAATAAAGGAGTTTACAAAATTAAATCATAATGGATTTTTATACAGTTTATAATTATGCAGTAAAACTGAAGAAAAACCAATAAACATGCGAGAGTCTGGAATTTTTAATCTGACATCAGCTTGCTACAGAAGAATGAAACAGAAGAAAGTGTCTTCCCAAAAAAGAATGCGGAGTCAAGTAAGAGCAAAGACAACTGCAGGAGACATTCAATTCTGTGTCTGCTGACTGTCTAATCAGAACACAGGAGGATGAAGAATCCTCTTCTTGCATAACTCTTATCTGCAAAAGCCAGCAAAGGACAGACTGGTTTGCACAACAATGCTGGTCCCTGACAACATCAACGTGACCTGAACACAGTTATTCAGGGAGTAGGAAGCAGAAAGGGAGTGAAAAGGGCTTTTCTTCCATTCTGAAGTTCAGCATCAGAAGGACACAAGGGCAGGAAGTTGGGTCTTTTTTCAGTTCATTTGAAATGATAAGGTGAAGACAGCCTGAAAAGACTTTTAATTATAGGAGGAAGGGAAAAGAGGGAGGGAAGGACAGGGAGAAAAGAACCGGGAGAAACCTGTTTTTATATGTTAAATGATGAAAAAGAAAAATGAAAAACTAAAGGACAGGACAAAATTAAAGAAACAAACCCTGCAAACAGATACTTTGAGAATGAAACCCCAAAGATGCCAATACTTCTTAGGAAACAGCACACCTGATGGAGGTTGGGCCCCTCCTCCCTCCAGTAGCAGGTGATACTTGGTGATGCAGGAAGAGATAAATCTACCTAGCTCACATACTGTGGCCTCAGGTCATCCAGAGCCAGGTTGGGCCAAGGAAGAAGGACCAGCAGAGAGTACTCAGGATCACAGAATAAGGCCTTCTTCTTATGCTTCTTTTTAGTCCCAGTTTACAAGCAACTTGAGGGCCCCTCATGGGAAGATCATGGAAGTCTTTTGGTTGAGACCCCTGTGGGCTCTTGGCTCTATCCCTCACAGCATTGGGCTTGGCACAGTTCCTGGACATTGGCTCCTGAATCTCTGAAACAGGATTATTAACACTTCATTTTCAGCATTGTGTTAGGCTTAAATAAAATGTTATTGTTCTATTCTGAAATGTGAGCAGAAAAACTCTGATGAAGAGCAATAACTCACACACATTACACCTGAACAAAAGCCTTCGTGAAGTAATGCCACTCAAAGACCCCCATTCCCACCAAACCACACAGTATAACAGCTGGATTCCTCCTACACAGAGAGTAAGGGCTCCCTGGCAGCCAACATCTCTGCCCTGGTGGTGGGCTGACAGTTCTCCGAGGTGGTAATGAACTGGTTAAAATTGAGGGGATTTTGAACATGTCTAATACAATAAGAGGCTCAGTAAAACATGCGTTATCACTTAAAGAATAAATGTTTAAAAGTAGAGCACAGATGTGAAATTTGAATAAAAAGAAAGGGGAGAGACAGCCTAGGAGAGACTTTCTTGGCATTTACATGCTAGTCTGTTTTGGTCACTTTCAGTTTAAGCCTGCTGTTCTTTTACGCTCTACCAACTTTAGATACTGCAGAGTGATTCAGATCTTAAATACAAACCTAAAAAATCTCCCTGAAACTTAAAAGTCAGACCCATTGAAATGTATTTCTTCTTTCGCTTGTCACTTTTTTGTTGTTGTTTGTTTCCTGTTTTGGCTTTTAGTTGTGTTTGAAGACCAGCTTTGGCTACATAGTACAGGTTTGACCTGGAATTCTCAAATCTCCTGCCTGTTGCTAGGATTTCAGGTATGTGCCACATCTGGCTCCTTATCCTGTACTTCTAAAAGCTGGAGAACACAATGTAAAATTTGTCTCGACAAGGGTAATCTATTTTTATTTATTTATTTATTTATTTTTGTTGGTCGTAGGGCTTGAACTCTGGGCCTGGGCACTGTCCTTCAGCTCTTCAGCTCAAGGCGAGCGCTCTACCACTTGAGCTACAGCGCCACTTCCGGTTTTCTGGTGGTTTATTGGAGATAGGAGTCTCACAGTCTTTCCTGCCCGGGCTGGCTTTGAACCGTGATCCTCAGATCTCAGCCTCCTGAGTAGCTAGGATTACAGGCATGAGCCACCAGCACCCGGCTCGTCAAGGGTAATCTTAAAAAGCAGAGTAAATATGTCTTTTTTTTCTCCTGTAACTAGTGTATTAAACTCTTTGCTGCAGTGGCAAATACCTAAGAGAAACCATTAAAAGGAATAGGAGTTCTTTTGGTTCATGTTTTCAGAGGTTGAATTCAGTCCATACCTACCACCTCCATTGTTTCTGGGCCCAGAATGAGGTAGATTATGCGGAAGGGCATCGTAGAGCAGACTTGCTCACCTCATGGCAGTCATAAAGCTTTAGAAAGGACTGGGGACAAGATCTGTCTTTGGAGGGACTGCCTCACTGAGCCACCTCCTTTCCCTAGGCCCCACCTCTTACTTTCCACCACCTACCAACAAGTCATCATATTAGAATCCACCAGGGGGTTAATCCATTAGCTAAGAATTCATGGTCCAATTGCCTCTCAATAGCACCACCAAGTGGAATCAAGGCTTTAATACATGAGCCTTTGGGTAGAAGGATGGGGGCACCTCATATACAAAACCATAGTAGTAATAGTTATTCTAGGATCCTTAAAAACTGAAGAGAAAGCATCATGATTTGCACAGGAATTTGTCAAAAAAAGATAGGTTATTAATTGCCAATCACAGAATTGTCCAGTTCTACAAGAAATGTTCTTTCAACCCTTAGGTAAAGAAAGATTTTTTAAAAAAATTTCAGTATTAACTGTTATACAAAAAAGAAGTCACTTTGTACCTTTTTATTGGTGGTAGGTCCCAGTGTTCAAAGACAAAGTCATCTATAGCTAAAGAGTCTCTAACAAATCTCAGCTCATGATTAGGGAAAGGAACTGATGTTTTTTTTTTTTTTTTTTTCCGTGAGTGTGTGTGTGTGTGTGTGTGTGGTGTGTCGTGGGGCTTGAGCTCAAAGCTAGTGCTCTACCACTTGAGCCACAGCACCACTTCCAGTTTTCTGAGTGGGTTATTGGAGATAAGAGTCTCACAGACTTTGCTGCCCTGGGCTAGCTTTAAACAGAGATCCTCAGATCTCAGCCTCCTGAGTAGCTAGGATTACAGGTGTGAGCCACCAAGGCCCGCTCTGAAATAATGTTTTAAAACACTTGGCTTCCACAGAACAAGGCCTTCTGATGACAGACTCTGTGGGGACATCTGTGGGGAGCACAGGTAGCAAAGATGGCCCTGAGAGGAAGTTGAGTGGGCAGAGCTGGATTTGTTTAGGTTCAGTGTGTAAACAACTCATGGAAGTTTAGGTGCATAATAAGGTATGGCCTTTCAGTGATTGGTTGGTTCTATTTCCTCTCCTCCCACGCAGTCTTTTGCTTTAAAAAGGGATGCTCCCTGTTAATAAATGAGTTCCTGCTTGACTTGACTCCCCGCTGCATCTGATTGTCTCCTGGGCTAAGGGAGGCTGGGGAACGGGCAAGCAGCTGCACTTACCCCTCCTTGGACCCCGTCCGTCCAAAGATGGACGAAGACCCAACAAGACTCAGAAGTTGGTCCATTAGAGTCAGCTTGATGATTTGGGAAGGTTCTTTCTAAGAGGGATTTGAAAAGTAAATGTAACCACTGAGAATGTGTTTCGCCTCCTCTGTCTTTTGTAACACAACTGGCGATCTGGATGGACTATGAATATTGGGGTTGAGGTACAAGCTTAGGAGAAGAAATGTTTTCAGGCAATGAGAGCAGATTAGCATCATGCCTTAATACAGTGCATTAAGAGGAACTGTAATGACGCCAAGCAGTTTAGGGTTTACCACCTTGAAAACAGCCTGCCCTTAGCCTGAAAGAGAGAGGATCTGAGGTTTTCCTTTTTAAAAGGGGTGTTCTTCAGAGCACACTTCAAGGACATTTTACACTTAAGTAAAAGATAAATAGAGATGTGACTAAATTATAGCAGGGGGACAGGAATGGATTAGCCCAAAGTGAGGCTGTTGTAACAACCAATGCATTTGCATTTCAGCAATTGGATCTGGAGAAAGTCTGCGATGCATTTAAATGCTGGGATCAAATCAAGCCTTTCTGGAAGTCATCCAAACACAACAGGAGGCTATGGGAACCCTACTTCACGGAGTTCCTCCACTGCTGTTTAATTGTGCTCACCTTCTGAACTGGAACGGGTAATTAAAAGTCATCTACATACCATACAAGGGATGTGTTAGGGGACAGCACAAACCCTTGGCTCAGGTGGAGGGCAGCTAGCCACCCCCTGGTGTGTTTCTACCTTTCCTCCCAGCATGGCTCCATCTCTAGTGTCATAAGATTGAGACTAGGATATCATCCTAAAGTGTTTCTCCTGAGCACATTCCAACAGTCTCTGCTTTATCCCATGCTTGGCCACATCGGTCTAGCTAATCCTTGAAGACACTCCTAGTACTTTTAGACAACCCAGGTCAGGGAAGACTCTTCCCAAACACGTAGCCCAGGACTTAATGCCAGAGAGAAAGAACCCAGGTCAGGGAAGACTCTTCCCAAACACGTAGCCCAGGACTTATGCCAGACAGAAAGAACCAGTGGACTTGTTCGTCCTCTCAACTCCTTTCTGATCCTGACTGACCTGCATATTTCCTGGTGCCTGAAAGTAATGCCTAGAACTGGTAGGAAAGGGAAAAGAAAACCAAGTACAATTTATCTCTGATCTCAGAAGTATTTTAACTGGTTCTGAGAAATAAGCTGGTTCTAATTTTCACTAAACAATGGTGTCTGGCCCTCATTTAAAAAGGCATTTTCATCAAGGATGTGCATATCAGTGCTTCAGCAACAGGGAAGCATTTGGGAATAAAGCTTCAGGGGTAGGATTTAGTTTTAAGCTTTCTTCAAAAACACTTTAGCAGCAGGCAAATCCAATGATTTCAGAATTAATTATTCTGAGTAAGTTCTTTCTCTGAGGGAGGAGGAAGAGAGTTGGAGAGTTGAATCCAAGGCACTAAAGAAGACAGTAATTTTTAATAATAATTTCTAGAGCTAGATCCCTTGAGAAAGAACAAAATTTAATTCATTCCCAATTGAGAGCCCCTTCCCAAATTGCATGAATCTGGGTTCCAGATTTATTTTTAAAGAGGTAGAGTGAAAAGAAGTGTGTGCTTTAAAGAAATAGAAACAGGAAGAAAACATAAGTTGGATCTACTTAGATGCCTATTCTATCAAACTATGTTTAATCTTTTTTTTAATCCAACAAAGAACAGAAGGACAATCTGTATTCTCTTACCACTAGAAATAACCAAAATGTCAACACCTGAGGAGTGTCAGAAAGATTCATTCATTCATTGTTAGGCATAGCTGGAATTTCTGAGCTTACTTCATATTATCTCGGGCTTTTCTGATAGATGCTTAACAAGAGTTGAGGTATTTCTAGGCAAACTGATTTATGAGATACAAAATTTCAGGGTTGAAATGGAGGAGCTCCCCTCATAACAACAGTTGTCAGTCACACTGGGAACCAAGTGACATTTCATTCAAGAAAATCTAAGCCATGGGAGGGCATTTAAAGTAGAATAAGGTAAAGAGACTTGGAGAAAAGGGTCAAATTGGTCACCCTCTCAGAAACTTCAGGCATGGGAATAGGGATCCCTGTAAAGGGCCTTGCAGGAAAGGACTCTGGTTCAAGGTCAAAGATGCCTTTACTTTCCTGAGTAGTGAAAGGCTTGGCTTATTTGCAAAAGGAGGGGGCATAACTCCATATAAATATTCTCAGCACAGATCACCTTAGCAGGCACACAGCCAGTCCTGGGTGCTGAAATCAATGTAGATACTCTACAGGGTAACTGTGTTACTCAGAGAGTTT
>NW_012267490.1:73315-102182 GCF_000151885.1 Dipodomys ordii | reverse complement strand
ATCTTTCTCCCGCTTGAGTGCCATGACTTCTTCCTGAGTCTTTTTCTTCTTAGAGGCAGACAGTTCCAGCAAAGCAATGTTTGCATCCTTCTCACTGATAGCGGCAAGCAGTGCTTCCTGTCTGGTGAAAACAAAAATCAATTGGGATTTTTAGTGGGAATTTGCCACAAATTATTAGCTCTATGGGAAGAAACTACAAATGTTTAGCATAACCTACCCATTTAACTCTCAGAATAGAGAACGTAGTTTGAGTCAGAATCACTGAGATCCTCTGAGAGAGGATCTTTCAATGGCTTCATAGATCCAGCTATAAATTATAAGAAGGGTAAATCTGAGCATTCATTTTTAAGACACTTTATTCTATCATGTACCCATCCACCCATTTGCCAATAAATTCTAAGTTTCCAAGGAAACCCAACAAAACTGGCAGCAATTTCAATATCAAGTATTATTACTTTTTTCAAGAGCCATTTTTTCCCTCTGGGCAGGCAGAGTTATTTACAGGTCCATTTTCAATTCAATTAGTAAATGCTAACCTTGTTCTCTTCTCATAAGCTTGGACTTTGGCAGAGCTCCTCATCCTCCAGACTTGTGCTTCTCTCCTCTCTAGAGAGGCTCTCTCTAGAAGCTCTCTCTTAGAATGGTTCCCCATCTACCACCTTATATTCCAGTCAAGGGTCTGTATATCACACTAATTTTTTTCCACAGCACTATCTTTTGACCATCAATTTTCCAGCTTTTCAAAGAGCTCTGGGCACATATTGGATGCTCAAAAAATGCGGGTTCAACTAATAGTTAAGTTCATATTTTACTTTTTCCAAAATTAAAAACAGCACTAGCCTTCCTCTCACATTTTCTCTCTGGCAGCACTGGGGTTTGAATTCAGGGCCATGCACCTACTAGGCAAGGACTTTATTATCACTTGAGCCACTGCACCAGCCTCTATTTACACTGGCTATCTTCACTTTATGCCTGGGCTGGCCTAGCGTGTTGTTCTCCTACTCATGCTTCCCTGAATTCCTGGATAACAGGCATGTGCCACTGTTCCCAGCATTTTTTTTCTTCTCCTGGGCTGGCTTCAAACTGAAGCTCCTGATCTCTGCCTCTCAAGTTGCTAGAGTTACAGATTTGAGCCACTGTTCCAGAGATCTTACTTTTAAAAAATGAGAATGCTTTGCTTTCTGCCTTTTTTTTTTTATTATCACTGACTATTCAAAGGTTACTTCCTTCCACCTTTGAGAATCTAAGCTTGTGGACACATTTGCCACAAATTTTAGCCTAGGATCTTCTGGGGATACTTTTTGAAGTAGACATGCCTTACTTGGGTGTGTTTCTTTTAGTCTTCCTCTATTCCAACCAAAGGTAGCAAGTCACTGGGGAAGCATTCTAGGTACTTCAGACGACTTGAGAGTTCCAGCCTCTCTACTGGTTACTTTCTGTGAATACAAGTTTCCTGCCTGAAAGCCTGCTCATGATCTTGTGTTGCTTTTTCTTTAATCCTCATCACCAGACCAGGTTCCCTCCAGATGTTTGGACAAGGTGGTCATTATTTGAATCTCAAATACTCCCCCTTTCCACTGCAGGGATTTATATGGACTTTTCTGGGCCCCACTAATGCCTGGCAGTAAGAGCTTCTGTCTGAGGCGCAGGCAGATGTGTGAGCAGCACAATGTGTCAGGAAATATCTCCACTTTCCAAAAGAAAAACAGGGCAGTCTGGACTACCACAAGCAGCATCAATATCCAGCTTCACAGGACTGTCTCCTTCTGGATAACATCTTGAGATGGTAGATTGCTGGCTGTTCCTATGTAGTATGTACTTGTAGAGGAGGCCATACAGAAGATGCTGTACAGACTTCAAATCAGGGCAAGCCCATTTGTGACCTGCTGAACACTTACTAGAACACACAAGGCTACTGCGGCATTTTACCCTCTTTTCTCCAAGCTGAAATGTCTAAATGATGCTTTGTTTCATGGAAAACCCTTAAAAGAGCAATCAGAGGAAAACTGGGAATTCGTGTCACATATCTACACTTGGTCCTCTATAGCTGTGTGCAGCCATTTTAAATGCCGATAAAGAAATCTTAATGGCATAAGAAAACATTTATGTTTGCTAAGAAAATACATTTTTATAATCAAAGACATTATTTCCTTCCCTGAGATCCTTCCAGGGTAGTGTATAGTGACCAATGTTGAAAAAACAGGCAGTATCTCCCTTCAGATCAAAGGGCGGAGCTGTTCAGTGCCCTATGTAGTATAGTCTTCTTCAAAAAATACTCCATTTCCCTAAGGTCAGGTTGCTCTCTTGTAATGCTCTCAACTGCATAATCATGTTCTTCTGGTCTCCACAAGATTTGCAGGAAGAGGAATTGATATATATTCAAACACATCCATTCTGTGCTTGCTATAAGCTATAAAAATGGAAGTCTCCTGTAACTTTCCTGAACCCATAACTAAGGTGAGTTAACTTATTGCATGTCAATAGGAAAAGTCTCAAACCCTTCATAGTGCTTAGCATGCAAGTATATATTCAATAAAGATCCCAAAGAAAACATTCTTCATTGGGGAAAACTGGAAAGAAGTACAGTAAAATGATAAATGTCATCCTATCTCTGTGGTGGAAGGAATGGGATCAGCTTTATTCTTTTTCTACTCACATTTTTCTTTTATTTCTTCTCACAAAAATATAGTAAGCATAAACAATTAAACATTATAAGCAAAGCTTTTTAGTCATCAAGTAAACGGTAGGTTCATGCTTCAAAATCTTAGCAGATGTGGAATGTGCTCACCCAGGTTACTTATGTTCTGTGTACTTTTCTCATTCATTATACTTAGGTGCACACACATTTTCATATGTATATAATATCTGATAAAATCTATATCCACTGCTATTTGGTAAACTTCATGAATCTCTTAACAAGACTTCTTGTGCTTACTTTTGTCCCTTTTAACCCATTTTTCTCTTCTAGATAAAAATTTGGTGTCCCATAGCTTTACTATTAATCATTATTATCAACCCAAACGATGATCATTACCAGCTCCATTTTCCCTATCAGACTATAATTTGGGCTTCTATGAATTTAAGGCTTAAGTTTTCCTTCTATGATATAATAGGAGATCCAAATTTATTATTATCATTATTCTTTGAAGTGCTGGAGATCAAAACTAGGGCCTTGTGCATGCTAAGCAAGTGCTCTATCACTGAGATTTATCCCCAGGAACATCAACTAATTTTTACTTTTTATTTCACTATTAGAGGAAAAAAGGATCAATTTCCGACTCTTTATAAATATTATTGACAAATAAGCTCCAAATCAAATTATTTTCAATTATTATATCTCAAAACACACATAAAGTTCTATTTATAAAAGTACTTAAGGCCAGGTCCTAGTGGCTCATGCTTGTAATTCTAGCTACTCAGGAGGCTGAAATCAAAGCCAGCCATGGCAGGAAAGTCAGTGAGACTCTTATTTTCAATTAACCACCAGAAAACTGGAAGTGGAGCTTGGCTCAAAGGGGTAGAGTATGCTAGCCTTGAGCAAAAGAGTTCAGGGATAACACCCAACTCCTGAGTTTAAGCACCATGTCTGACAAAAAAGAAAAAAATAGCCACTTACTAACATTAATATTAACACAATAATCTATTGTGTCTTATGTAACTTTTTTATGTTGCATGTTCTGCCTTTATCTCTTAGTTTTGCTTTAGGATAACAAATCTGTTTTATATACAACATTATACAGTTAGAGAACTCTAAATAAAATTAGATCATATCTTGAAACCTTCATTTAAGGCATTGCCCCAAACTAATGATGATTTTATTAAAAAATATCTTGACTAAGATCAACATTTAATAATTGTAATCTATTTAAAATCAAAGAAAACAATGGTATAAACTAAAAGAATATGAATATTTTACATTTTAGGATATTTGGAAAGGTATGTGAAGATTAGTCCATATCTGGCTGTATATATTTTTATAGAGATGCCAGGCTAGGTTGTAATCCACTCCTTATAAAGCTGATACATTTTTGTTCATTATTTAAAGACTATGAGATAAATTTTGTATACTTATGGGTTTTCACCATTTTTGCCTTCAGATTCAGGGTGGTTTTTTTTTTTTGAGAGTGGGCAATAGTAAACATAAGTTTTTTCAGAGTAACTTTATCTTGCCAGCTTATACTTTAATAGTTCTTGGGAGTCAATTTAGTGAGATATCAACATAGAACACTTAATGAAAAATACATCACTAGAAATATACAATGGCCTGTTTTGAGAAATCGGCCAGCACTAAAATAGATGAGGAGGCTTAAAATAAGAATTTCAGTTCCCTAGGGCCTGGTGAAATTTGGTTTAGCCATTCAAAAATTGAGAGAAATGGAACATTTGCAGTTGTGATGCACTTTTCAAAAAAGTTAGTGAATATACTAGCAACAAAATACTTGGACTTTGAAAATACAAAAAAGTCTCAGGATTTTCCTTTTTAAATATATTAGATTTCAGGTGAGATTTATCTTGCTTTAAAAATTGTAACTCCCTCATCAATCTGAGAAAAGCTCCCAGAAGTTTGAAATCACTTTCAGTACTTAATCGGCCCTTTGTGCCACTTAACCGAGAGCAGGAGACTTGTATATAAATGCATCCTTGGTCATTTAGTGGAGTTAAGTATATACTGAAGACTTGCAAAATTATCTTTAGAATCCTATCACACTTCAGTATACAATTACTAAGGTGATCTGTCTGAGCCCCAAAATATAGCTTAAAATATGAAAAGGAAGCCCAAATATGCTAGAAAGAAAGATAAGATAATGCAAAGAGAAATAAATCTATAGGAGTCTGCTGTGTGCCAAGCTAAGAGAGTGGATCATAGACAGCATTTTATCAAAGTGCAGCCTAAACAAATGTCAAGGGGAATAATTTCTTTAACGAATATGGGCAACAATGGAGAAAAAAGGGGGAGATTCTATGCCCTCCCATGCATTTAGTTAGGGTTAACAATGGATAAAAATACGCATGAGAACACATTTAATAACCCTAAGCTGTCCTTCAGTTTGTAGGAGGTAGTCAAGACACAGCTAATAAAACATTAAAAAAAAATGGTTTTAGCCACCTGAAAAAAAATCCTTCATGGACTAACACAAAAGAGGCCTGAAGGGCATCTCCTGCCATGATAAATGTCTCCTCTTTCATGTTGCCTGTGGCTAACCCTCAGAAAGAGGGGTCCAGGAGCTGCTGATAGTATTACATAGCCATGACAACTTATCACCGTCAATTAAAAAGGGAGCTTTGTAAACATTTCTGTTTCACTCCCTGTTGCTGTCTTTCTTTTAATGATGATCTGATCCCTGAGGGGGGGGGCTAAAATTAATTTTAGGAGCTACAAATGAAGTGAGCCAATTAAGAACTGTTATAAATTGGATTGGGACAGAAGCATGGACATGTTTTGTTTTTTGTTTTTCCCCCCTTTGTGGGTTTTTGTTTTAGTGAGCTGACCCATCCCTAGGACCACATTCAATTACAAAAGCAGATGTTTGAAAAAAATGCATTCCATTAAGAAATGTTTGGATAATGACATATGAGGGTAGACCTAACATTATGTATGGTGCTCAGCCCCAGGCAGTCATGTTCCAATCAGATATGGGGAAAAAAAATTCCGCTCAATCAACTTTTCCCAGTTAATTATTGTTTTCTTTCCCTCATGACCCTGAATCTTCAACCATAAGTTCAGTAGGAGGTGACTTAAGACAGCTGGTGAGGAAAGATCTTGTTCAAAACAGCCTGTCTCACCCCTGGGGTGAGGGTTGGGGTGGAGGTTCACTGTGATTGCCCCTGGATTGAGATGCTCCTTTGCTTCCATTTTAAAAGTGTATTTTCAAATACCAACTTGAGAAGAAAAAGAAGGCTTTGATACTAATGAATTATTATCAAAACCTATCTACTAACACAGGCAGAAGGGCCCATCAAAAAGCACAGCAGGATGGGCATACAGAGTGAACAAGCACAGATTTCAGCAAGGACAAAGAACTGATTTCTAAAAGCCAGGCTTTGGTAACTCAGATTCCTTAATGTGGTTTACTCTCCTGTCACCTACCTAAAACTGACCTCAAAAAAAAAAAAAAGTTACTTCAATTACCGAGAATTCAGCCTTTGAAACCTAATAGGACCTGACTGGAATTTCTTAACACAGGAACCATAGAGGCTTGTGGAAGTTCTGTGCTTTGTGCACCAGTGTCTACCAGAATACCACCTTAATGTATGACCCAGGGAGGCAGGTGGCTTCTAGGCCAGAAGTTAGTTCTCAAATGCCAATACGCTGTGGCACTAAGAGATGGAAAATGCCATCAGTACTTAGTATTCTGCTCCACTGAGTGGATGAATGTGAAGTCAATAGATTTTCCAAATGGGAAAGGCTCAAGGTAAGAGGAAGAGATATGCCAGGAAGAGCTACTGGTACCATCCTAAATTGCTCTCTCAATCCCCAGCCCTTTGCAGAACTGATAAGAAGGTAATGAAGGGCAGAGGATACTGAAGTTTATGTCTTGGCAGTAAACATGTGTGAAGTACGATTGATTGCCATGTGCTAGATCTGAAAAGAAGGGAGGGAAGAAGAGTGACTTCTTTTTGAGTACCATATCTTAATATGATAGTTTTTTTTAAAGTATCCTTGAGCAAGGTAATGAGTACATTTCTTATCAAGCATTGTTGTCTCCTCCTTTGTTTTCCCCCTACCATCCCTGCCCTCCCATCTCCACAGCTACATTCCCTCCTCCCCCGCTGAATTGTAAAGTTCATTTTTTTTACATAGCATCTTGTACATCTCATTGTTGCAATGGTTCAACCTGTATCCCAGTTGAAACAATTTGTTTTTTCCCTTCCCCTCCTCAAATTATACTAACATCAAATACAGTGAAAATAGGGCTTATACTGTGGGGGAGAGACATACAAAGCAATAAAAAAATCACATGGTACCTTATAAATATGTTAGATGCAATAGCAAGAAAAAAAACCACTAGTGTCCTTATCTTAGGGTTCATTTTGCCTAACATCATTTTATCTGACCTTTTCTGCTTGTCTCAGACAAATACAAGTTATAGCAAATAAGGGAAACGATGGTACCTATATTTCTTTGGGCCTGGATTACTTCACTTCATATAATTGTTTCCAAGTCTTTCCATTTCCTAACTGTAATCCCTCCTCTGTACAGTATTCTCACAATAAAACCTTATTTAAAAAATGAAACATAAAAAGTATCCTCACAAATAAAATATTGCTCTTGTCTGTGAGAAGAGACCAACCTTTAGCATTTGAGCTTGGGAATCAAATATAGTCAGGTTGACTCTAGCAACACTTTTTGTTTCTGTGACCCTGAACAAGTTACTTTTCATCTCTGAAACTTTTCCTTGTAAATGAACTAATAATAATAATGGTAACTCCCTCTCGGACCCTGTAAGAAATAAGTATAAAAATGCATGTAAAGGTTTTGGTTAGTGCCTGACATGATCATGCCAATACATGTTAGCAATTACTTATTATATAACATAGACACCACCAAATTAAAAAATTTGGAAGTTTTGCATTGTTTTATACTGAGGTCCTCTTTGTATTTAAGTATATCTAAACATGCTAATGACTCTCTTACTTTCAAGATAGACTTTCAAAGAAACCTCTAAAATTGGTTTCTGTTTAGCTGCACATTTGACTTTCCTGAGCTGACATCTGTTTCACAAACAAAACTTAAAGGAGAAAACAGATTTTGAGTGTGGAAATGGGTCTGTGGACCATAGAAGAGTTGCATCCCAGACAGCCAGGCCTGACGCAGTTAATAACTGTTCAGTATCACTTCAGCCAAAAAAGGCCACACAGAAGTGGGGAGGATGTGATTTCACATAGTATAAGAAACTGAGAAATGGAAACATGTTCTGAAAGGTAACCCTTAAAAAACCAGGGTCAAGTACACCATCTAATCAATGTCAAAGTTTCAGAACACAAAATTCTTCCATTAAGAAAATCTTTATAATTAATTGGTAAATTTGGAAGGCAGAAAGGATGAGTGAAATAGACTTTCATGACTTACTACAGGATCTTGTGTATATTACTAGATGACAATGATTGGTCATTCTTGCCATTCCCATTCAGTGATGAGAAAGCTTCTCTGTTACCATTCAACCTCACTAAGACTTTTCTAGGTGGAATGCACCCAACCAGAGTCCCTGGAAGTCTATTGATGGTTGATAATGAGAAAACCATATACATCTGGACGTCACTGTGGGGCAGAACTTTGCTCCATGTCCACCTAATATAAACCTATTTTTCATGGATGATTAGTTACTGTCAAGAGATTTGTATTAACTTTGGGGTTGGAAATGAACAATTGCCAGAGAATAACAGGTCACTGACTTCAAGGCTTAGCCCCCAAGGTATTTGATCTTGTTTTTTCTTACTGGCATACATGTCATATTTGTATTTCACTAAAGGCATTTTCTTGTCAAACACACATTCAAGACTACTAAGATTTATTAACAAACTTTGCACATAGTAGCAAATTGCCCCCTTCTTTTCTTGAACGAGATGTTTCCTTCCTTTAAATATCTTGTGCTAAATCAAATATCTCTTTGACATGTTCACATGAAATAATAGGCAGTTCCCACAGACTATATCATAATGAAGAATAAAACAGATTGGCATGCCATTGTTATGAGAGGGACATGTATAAAAGGGGACATACTTTAGTATTTTGTTAGTGCAACATTTTAAAGAAAATGATTAAGATTCTATAGAGTGGCTCTTACAGAAGAGAAATAAAGAATGTTGAGTTTACTAGAGGCAGATCTGTGGAGGGTATTTGTTTTTATGAGGAAGAAAATGCAGTTGGGTTCTTCATAGAGGGAAGGAAACACAATCATGTTTGTGCATTGTCAGTGATGGTGGTGGCCAGGGGTAGGTAGGAGGGGCAAAAAGACCTGATGCCTACAGAGAAGAAACTTAAACAGATGCCCATTAACCTATTACAAAACCTAAAGGTGTTTTCAAGCTGTGCTTGACAGGGAACTGGATAACAAGTTAGTATAACCTAGAAAGTTTCCTCTGGAACACTAATGGCTTCAAAAGGGTCTTAGAAGATACAGTTGTTCATGTTTCTCGGCTACTTTGAAAGTTTGCATTTTAGGTCTGGTCTGCCACCTTGTGGCCACTACAATAAATACTGCCATTTTCTTTCTTTTCCCTCCCCTCCCTTGCAAACTAATTCCATATCTATATTCTTCATTTTTTTTCAATTTTTTATTATAAAGGTGATGTTCACAGGGTTTACAGTTATATAAGTCAAAGTAATGAGTACATTTCTTTTTGGACAATGTCACTCCTTCCTACCTTCCCTCTTTCCCAATTTTTCCCTCCCATACCCCACAAGTTCTATAGTTCATTTTCAACATAGTGTTTAGTGAGCACCACTGCTGCATTTGTTTATCCTTTCTCATTCCATTTCTAAAAAGTTCCAAAAAGGTATTTTCAAAAAGAACCAGGCATCAATGGTTAATACCTATAATACTAGCTACCCATGAGGATAGATCTGAGAATTGTGGTTCAAAGCCAGACAAGCAGACAAATATGAATCTTATCTCCAATTAACCAGAAAACTGGGTAGAGACTTGGCTCAAGTGGTAGAGTACCCCCAGTAAGTTAGAAAGGCTGAGGGAGATTTACAAGTCTTGATTTCATGCCCCAGTACTAGGGGGAAGAGAGGATAATGAGAGAGGGAGGGAGACAGGAAGAGAGTAAGAGAGATCAGCTATAGGAGACATCCACGATGCAGAGGGAGTGAGGTAAACTATTTCCAAGTCTAACCTCCTTCTGCTAAAATTTTTTATCCTTGTATGAAAGTCTGGACTCACATTATCATTTATCAAACTATCAACTTATCATTATTACAGGATTGGACTTGTTGAGGGGTTGGCCTGTTTTAGGTGACTGTTTTTGTATGCTTTTGTCATTGATGTTGTTTTAAAAGGGGGTCGTTTTATGGTCACTGAGTTGCTTCTAAGTGAATGAAAGTCTAAACATTTCTGTACTTCCCATAGCTTTTGCTAAAAGAACACCCAGAATAAAACAGGTTACTAATCTAAAGGGGCTTTATAGTTGAAAACTGAAGGTTATGTGTATGTATGTTTTTTTGAAAACTACTTAAAAGCCAATTCACTAAGATTAGAAATTATCAACTTCAACATTTTAAGGTAAAGAGGTGAAACCATATGGATAATTATTCTCATAGAATTGAAGAAAATTGCTAAAATGCATATGAAAATACACTGAGGATGAATCATACACATTGGCTGGCCTTATCACTGTGAGAAAAAGCAAATAAATGGTCATAGCTATTCTTATGGCGAAGTTTCATCAATGATTGTAGCCTAAAAGGTGGTGCAAAAACAAATTCAGTGTTCATAAATTTCAGAGCTCAAGTTACAGAAGTAAAAGATTATGCATCTAGGACTGGGAAGGTGGCTCAGTGATAGAGTGCTTGCCTTGAATGCATGAGGCCCTGGGTTTAATTCCTCAGCACCGCATAAGCAGAAAAAAGTGGAAGTGGTGCTGTGGCTCAAGTGGTTGAGCATTAGCCTTGAGCTGAAGTGCTCAGGGACAGCACCCAGGCCCAGAGATTCAAAGCCCCATGATCAACAACAACAAAAAAAGATTATGCATCTACCACATATACCTTAAATTCTGCATTGCTAAGCAACTGATTTCAAAGATATCCATAACAAAGAGCTGCAAAACTCAGCAAAGAAATCCAGAAATAATGAGTTATATTTGTTAGTTATCTGAAATTTCTACGTTCTTGAATACAATGACTGGTAATCTTGCCATTCCAATTCAGTGACAAGAAAGTTTCTCCTTGGAGAGGCATCAAGTAAACACGAAAGCAGACAGCTGATGCAGAATGAGAGAACCTGGTAAATTACCTGAATATTCCACATCTGAAAAGAATCGCCAGGGAACCAGCCTGAGACACAACGGTATAGGAAACAGTCTTAGATTTACAGTATGGGTGGCCTTGAGGCTCCTAGAAACAAATTTTCCACCCTGGAAGAAGTGATCATTGGAAGGCAGGACATTTTTAACATGAAATTATGAAATCCAAGGTGAAGTAAGTGAATTGAACATGCTTCTTTAAGGTGGCTGTTTACTAGCTATACAAGCAAGACTAAACAAGACAAATTTTTAGAGGCCAAGTTTTTGATCCCTTCAATTCTTTGAATGTCCACGTGCTCCAGGTACTAGAGATCAATGTACAAACAAGACAGACATTGTTTCTGCTTTCATGAAACTTATGACACAGCTGATCACTCCAAATAGCCTCACATAGACTGACCCTGTGGTGAGCACAAAATATGAGAAAAACACCCTTTATTTCCATCAGGAACAAATATATAATTTTCTGGAAAATCACGCAAAGATATCTCTACATTCTGTACCAATCTAGAAGCTGATTATAAGAATTTACACAGCATTCTATCCATGTGTAACAAATGTTAGGATAAACCATTAAAAAGCTCCTTTTCACCCCATCATTTTCATTCTGATTGTCCAATGCAAACCAAAGGCTCAAAAACCAACAGGAAAATGAAACTTTATATTCATGACTAGAATGCTAAATGATAGGAAGATAGAAACAGTCAGATATTTGCAATTTCATATGATTCAGGCTAACAGTTTTCTATCAATAAAAGTAGCTGTCTTGGATTTTTTTTTGTCTATTTACATGCTTTTCATTTCCTTTTTAGCCAGTACCAGAATTGGAACTCAGGGTCTTTTACTCATTCAGCTTGCTACCAATTTAGCCATACCTTCAGCCTGAATTTTTGCTGGTTATTTTGGAGATAGAATCTTGCAAACTGCCCAGAGTGGTTTTGAACCATGATTCGCTGGATCTCAACCAGCTGAGTAGCTAAGATTATAGGCATAAGCCATCAGTACTCAACTTGTTTATTTGTTTATAATATATTCCCATAGATGATTTAAATTTTTTAACCACTTCATACACTTTTAAGATTTAAAAGGCTGAGGCCATTCCCTATCCACAAATCCAACAAATATTCTCTTTGGATTCAAGACTGACTACAAATGGCAATTAGCCTAGGATTCAGGAATCTGATACACAAATTGGGAGTATGTAAAGGAGACTAGAAGCTGAGGAAGGTGACAGAACTCAGACCATTGCAAGGACCTCTAGACCTGGAAACCCACTTAGTAAGAAAGCATCCTAGTGACCAGAGTCTGGCCTGACAATGATTACTACTCCCCATGATACTAATCTGTTGATTGATTGCTTTGAGATCAGTTCATCCATCACCTTGGACAGCCTTGAGGCTGCCTAGCTCCAACTGAGTAGCACCCCTGTTTAGATTTGAACTTCAAGTCACAGGACATAAGGCAGAAGGCAAGGATGCATGGGGTGCAGAGCTTTCAAGAGAGCACTCAAAGTCCCGTCCAATGGGTCCTAATAAAAAGCATCCTAAAAAGCATGAGTGCATTCATATAGGTATCAGAAAAGAGCAGTCTAATATTATCAACCCAGTGCCTTAATATTTGCCTATGTCCAGAGAAAGTTTACTTTGGAGAGAATGCCAGAATCAGCAGTGGATAGGCTTGTATATTATTATAGCAAAGAAAATTAAAGTGTTTAAAAACTTACAAAGCAAAATGGTTACTAGTGACTGTTAATCATCATCCAATTGCTAATCATTAATACGCATTTTTTGTGACAGTCCTGGGCTTGAACGTGGGCATTGTCCCTGAGCTTTTTTGCTGAAGGCTAGGGCTTTACTACTTGAGCCAGAGTTCCACATCTGGCAGAGTTTTTTTTGGTGGTTAACTGGAAATAAGTGTCTCAGAAACCTTCCTGCCTAGGCTGGCTTTGAACTGTGATTCTCAGATCTCAGCCTCCTGAGTAGCTAAGATTACAGGTATGAACTAGTAGGGAACATCTGGCTTATTGCTAACATTTTGATTAGCATATGAACATGTAAGGCAAAAGAAAAGCACATTGTTTCATATAGTCCTCTCTGAAAAGTCTAGGTGCTGGTACTTCATGCTTGTAATCCTAGCTATTCAGGAAGTTGAGATTTGAGGATTGAGGTTTGAAGCTATCTCGGGCAGAAGCCAGAAAAAAGTTGGACTGAAGGCATGGCTCAAATGGTAGAGTACCATCTGTGATTGAAAAGGATGAGTAGGAAGACAAGGCCCTGAAACACACACACACACACACACACACACACACACACGTCTGAAGAGAAAGTTATTATCCTCATTGTACAGTTGAGTAAATTCAGGCTGTGAAGTTTTAATGCATTGCCCATGGCTACCCTGCTTATAATGGTAGAAATAGAAGTTGAATCCAAGTCTATGTGACTGTAGAGCCTGAACTCTTGGCCACATCTTAAAATGCTGGATTGCATTGGAATTATCCTTTCAGTCTGGGAGGATGAAGGCAGGTTTAACAGAAGGCAACTGTAATAGCCGGGTGTAAAGGAAGGACAGGATTTGAAGGGCTCAGGAGAAAAGGGAAGGGGCCTTCCAGATTAACAACCCACAGACTAGTAATGACTAGAGCTAATGTTTTCATGCACAAGTATGTGTACTGTGTACACACATACTTGTGCATGCACACTCCTGAGGACATGGACATATAATATAGGAATATTGTCACCATCTTTTCCATGGAATGACAGACTTCCATTCTGAACTTTTGTAGCATCATTTTTACTTTTTGGTAAATACTCTTTTCTTTTTTTCCAGTTTTATTTATTACTTCCTTTTCTGCTTCCTTTTTAATATATATTTTTATTGTAAAGATACTGTACAGAGAGGTTACAGTTGCATGAGTAAGATGAGTATATTTCTTATTGAGCATTGTTACCCCTTCCATTGTTTTTCCCCAACTATCCCTTCTCTCCCTGCCTCCCCAACATCTCCCTCCCTCACCCAAGTTGTAAACTTCATTTTCAACATAGTGTCTTGTACATCTTGTTGTTACAATAGGTCAACCTGTATCCTTATTTCAGCATTTTGTTATTTCCCTTCCCCTCCCCAAACTAGAAAAATGTATATACAAGATGCAGAGCACTGGAATCAAATATGGTGACAATGGGGTTATACCATGGGGGAAGAACATACAAAAGAAACAAAAAAATCACATGGTACATTATAAATACATTAAAAACAACAGCAACAAAGATGAAGCCTCTTGTGTCCTTATCTTGAGGTTCATTTTGCTTAGCATCATCTTATATGGTCATATATACATAGCTTTTGACCTTTTCTGCTGGTCCTAGACATATACTAGTTATTGCAAATAAGGGAAATCATGGGACCTATGTTTCTTGACCCTGGCTAGCTTCAGTTAATATAATTTTCTTTAAGTCTTTCCATTTCCTAACAAATGGGGCAGTGTCATTCTTTCTGATGGAGGCATAGAATATATATATATATATATATATATATATATATATATATATATAATTTTCTTGATCCATTCATCTACTGAGGGGGTTGGTTCCATATCTTACCTATGGTAAATAATGCTGCAATAAAAATAGTTGTGCTGGTAGCTTTAGTATGGCCTTGTTTGTGATCATTTGGGTAAATGCCCAAAAGTGGGATTGCTGGGTCATAGGGGAGCTCTATGTAGAGTCTTTTGAGGAACCTCAATACTACTTTCCAAAGTGGTTGAACAAGCTTACACTCCCACCCACAATGTAGTAGGGTTCCCTTTTGGCCACATCCCCTCCAGCATCTGTTGTTATTAGATTTCTTGATTATAGCCATTCTAACTGGGGTGAGGTGGAATCTCCATGTTCTTTTTGATTTGCATTTATTTTATGGCTAGAGAAGTTAAGCATTTCTTCACATGTCTATTGGTCATTCTTATTTCCTCTTCAGCGAAATATCTAAGTCCTTAGCCCACTTATTTATTGGGCAGTTGTTTCTTTGAGGATTTGTTTTTGGGGGATTTAATTTTTTGAGTTCCAGCTATATTTTAGATATGAGATCCTTGTCCGTTGTATGGCTAGTGAAGATCTTCTCCCAATCTGTGGGCTTTCTATTGATCTTGCTAGCTATTTCCTTTGACATGCAGAAGCTCTGTAGTTTCATGTAATCCCATTTGTCCAACCTTTTTTTGATTTGTTGTGTTTCTGGGTCTTTATCAAGGAAATTTTGGCCTGTGCCAAGGAGCCCTGGAGTTTCTCCTATTCCTTCCTGTACTGTTTCCAGGGTGTCTTCTTTGACTTTGAGGTCTTTGATCCATTTGGATTTGATTCTGGTGAAGGGTGATATAGAAGGATCTATCTTTAGTTTCCTACAGGTATTTAACCAATTTTGCCAGTACCATTTACTGAAGAGGCTGTCTTTCTTCTATTCTATTTTTTCATTAGCACCTTTATAAGGTTAGGTGGCTATAGGTCTGTAGGTTCATTTCTGGGTCTTCTGTTTTATCCTATTGGTCCTCAGATCTGTTCTTGTGCCAGTTCCAAGCTGTTTTGTAGTAGAGTTTAAAATTTGGCAAATATTCCTTTCTTAAGTGATTTGAATAATCTTATTTAATAGCATAGCTAGGTTATTATTTATTTTTTAAATTTTGTCAATAACATCCAAACATTAGAAAGCATGCATTCCTTCATGGAATATTATTAGAATTAAGGTGTGCCTGTAAAACATGTTTGCTGTTCCTCAAAAATTGCACAGATTGGGGCTTGTCTTTCTCTGTGAAAGCATGAGGCATTTCCCTAAGTATTGCTGAGGCGACATGTCATACTGGATGCTGTATAAACATCATGGTGAAGCCAAATTGTTGGTTTTACTAAGGGATCATTTGATAATGTCTGTTTCAGACAGATACAGAATAATCTCTTTATTTCACAAATAGCCCTCTCTACCTTTGGCATAAGCTCCATGTCTTTCTGTAATGCTCAGTGTCCAAAGAACAAAGAAAACACAGCGTTAGTCAAATGTCAACCCTTAGGAAAACTGTGTCTGAAGGTGGGCTGGAATGGTCCACTACAAAAAGACATAATCTAGCTCTGTTTGATTCTTTGTTTCTTTCATTGGATTTTTTTTTGTGGGGGTATGATCTTGGGGCCTGAACTCTGGGTCTGGGCACTGTTCCTCAGCTCTTCAGCTCAAGGCTAGTGCTCTACCACTTGAGCCACAGTGCCACTTCCGGCTTTTTTCTTTTTGTTTATGTGGTGCTGAGGAATCGAACCCAGGGCCTCAAGCATGCAAGGCAAGCACTCTACCGCTGAGACACCTTCCCAGCTCCTGTCATTGCATTTTTAATGCAATGTGTACATGGAAGAATTTCGGAATGTGAAGATTATCAGGTTCATAGAAGCTCTGGTAACATGTCAGCTGGACCTTTACCTATCTGCATTACCTATCTGTATTCAACTGAAGTGTGCTCCTAAGATTTGAACTAGCACTCAAGGATGGTAGTCACAGGTTGGGAAGGCTGACATCAACTCAATTACAGGAAAATGTGTGGCTAAGTCACAGACATCAAGAATTGCACAGGTTGTCTCACTACATTCTCTAAAGGTGTTGGTGCAAATAACAGAAGGCCAGCTTGAGCAATATCCAGAGAAAAATTCTAGCAAAGGATTCATAGTCCATGGTGCCCCTCAATGGGTTTAGGTTGTATTTCTCTGGACTGAAGCAGAAGAAATTGATACTGGCTTACACAGCAAATAAAGGAAGTGTTAGAGGAACAGTTGGAAAGATCAAGGAAGAGGGAAGAGCTAATAAAGCCAGTAAGTGAGCTTTAGAAAGGTTAGTCAGAAAGCTACTCCATCAACCCCAGTATCAGGAAATCCTCATCCTTTCTTAGAGGAAAAACATGACCATTTATACCGTCACTCTGCTACAAACTCCAAGTTTGATGAAAGGAAAAAAGAATGATGCTTGAGCTTCTGGAAAGAAAATCAATTGGCTCAATACAGATCAATCAGCTAGAGTCTAGCATTCCTATCACCAGAAATATACTTAAAATAATGAAAATAAGGAAAAAGGAATGACTACCAGCTGAGCCATCCTAAATGGCAATTACTCTAGCAATCATTTCACAGCATTTCTATGGCATTCTATTGTTAGCTCTTACCTATTAGTGACAACCAACTATATGTCTCTCTTTCCATCTCCAGGGCTCTACCTGAACCTTGGCCATGCAAGGCATATTTCCATTATAGAAATACTACATCCTTACCAATCAGCTATTTTTCCAGATTGACCTGGCTTACCAGCAACCTACTGGTTTATTTAATAATAACGGAATATTGACAAGACTTCTGAATACCCATAGACATCATACACACACACACACATGCACACATACACACACATGCTATGATAGGGAGCACACAGTGGACACAAATGAATTCTTCTTTCTGTGCTGAACACTATACTATGTTAAGTGCTTTATATGTATTAACTCATTAAATCTGCATGAGAACTAATAAGGCAGGTATTATTATGTCGCATTTGATGGAAAAGTAAAAAGTAAAAGTAGAGAGAGTACATTAACTTGCCCAAGTTATCATGCAAAATGGAGATTAGAACCCAGACTATATAATTTCACAGACCCTCAAAATAGAGTAGATAATGTCTAATAATTTTTGAGTTGCGATACCTTCCCTTGACACAGAAAACTCACAAAATATTCACTTGGTAAAGATCTCACCTGGCCTTGGCTGCATCTTGGTATGAGGACCATACCTTGCTCACAATGAGGCTGTAGTAAGAGAAGCTCAGGTCAGTCAACATCTAGTGCTTGGCTGTTTGTATCTTTTATTACCTGCAATATCCAAGGACTGACTCCTAAACTAAAAGTTGCTAGACAAATGCACAGGAAAGAGGGACTCACAAAGTACAGTTCCAGAACTCAAGTGAGTGACAGAAGTATTTCAAGGTTAGTAGGCACAGCCCATCACAAACGTGTTCCTGAACCAAGGCTGTGATGTCTCAGCCCCAGTGAAAAAGGAAAGAGGAGTGTGAACCTTCAACCTTCAATTCCTATGACTGCCATTAAGACATCAGCATGGATATGAGAACGATAGACATAATAGGAAAACAGTCATCTTAGTTTAGACATGTACCCTAACTTTATACATCTTAGCTGTTGTAAAATACAAATGTTACCACTAAGTTCATGAGATGACCTACAGGAAGTATCTGATCAACTGCAAAATCCCACAGGATTGGCTTGTCAATATCCCTACCCACAAAGCTTGGGCTCTAAAACCCAAACAGGGCTGATGCTATGTGATTTATCTCAAACAAAACTAGTCTGAACACACTAATGCTTGCAGTATTTAAGCAAACTCATCAAGCCAATGTAAGATGATTATCAGTCCAAACAACTGATAGGAAGTTCAACTGGGAAAATGAAAATCTATGAAAGAAAAATGATTGTCTAGAGGAAACACAAGATAGATTTTCTTTTCCCTGGCCTGGGAATACAATCATTGGTGGGAAGGGCAATGACTGTTTCCAAATAGACTTGAAAAATTAGAGATTTTTAAAATTCAGCAAACACGCAATCATGATTTGTTGACTCAGGGAGTCAGATTCTATAGAGCTAGGTTCAAATCCTGGGTTAGTACCATTATCATCTATATGATTTGGGGAAAGTTAATTAGCTCTATAAATCTCAAGTTCTTCATCTGTAAAATGAGAATACTAATCCAAACTGAACATCACTAACTTCAAAATACCAAATCAAAAATTCAAACGTTTTTCTGCAACAATATGATACCACATACAGAAAACTGCATACACCATAAAATTTTGCTTCAGGCTCAACGTTATTAAATTTATTACTAAATATCTGAAGGCATAAAATTATCTTCACATTATGTATATAAAGGACATGGGAATCATACATGAATTTCCTGTTTCACTTGAGTACCAGATTCAAGATACCCATTACACATATGAAAATATCTCCAAATTTGACAAAATCCACAACTAAATCACTTCTAGGTCTGAAGCATTTCACTTTATAAAGGATAAACCTATTCTCACTCTTTTAGAGTAATATATATGATAAAATGGTTTAATGCATTTAACACATTTAGTTGTATATACAACAAACAGCAACTTTTAGAATAATATATATGATAAAATGGTTTAATGCATTTAGCACATTTAGTTGTATATATAACAAACAGCAAATTATAGTTGTTATGATTGTGATTATGATGGCAGTTCATTAATTTCCTTTTACTAGTATAAAAGTCACCAGTCTTTTAGAAACCAGGTGAGAAAAAAGGGGACAGAGTTTAAGTATTATACCACTTAAGCCATAGCACCATTTCTGATTCTTCTGTGATTTAATTGGAAATAAAAGTCTCACAGACTTTCCTGCCAGGCTGGATTCGAACTGCAATCCTCAGATCTTAGACTCCTGAGCAGCTAGGATTACGGGCGTGAGCCTCCTCTCATTTTCCATAATTTTATCTATGCATTTAGTATATTCCTAGTATTTACCATGGTACCAGAATTCCATTTCCATATGTTTAAGCAAATGTAAACTGGAGAGGGGAAATTCTTTTTTTTTTTAAATGGAACAAAGAATTGGGTTGTAAAATTGACAGTATATCCACAATAAATTTTTCACTCTAGCTTCCACTCCACTTTTTAATTCCTTAGCAGGAATCTTGAATATTTTAACATTTCAACCGATCTTCATAGCCAAAAAGCTTTCTGCAAGGGCCTAAAGAAGTAGTGAAATGCCATTAAGAACATGAATTTATTTGCTTGAAAGAGAAAAAAAAGCTGTGTCTGTGAGAGTTGCCCATATTTATAGAAGGAATGTTTAACTCTCTCAGAATTATAATAAGAAATATATCAACAGATTGTAGTGGCCAAATAAATGAAAATCCTATCATTTTCTTTGTCATTTGTCTTAAAACCACAAGAAGACACAGGAGCTAAATGTCTTCCTCTGTCTTGTCAAAGAAATCTGAAATTCTGAAGTGTTTCTATTCTAAACAATTCAGCATGAGCCATGACAATGCTTTGAGAAAACTGAATTCACTTAGTTTCTGACTTAAAAGTAATCAAATATCTTTAATCTACAGGTTGTAATAATACAGCAAAATCACTACACTAGGTTCTTAAGTGAAAGCTGCATTCTTGGGGTGATTTTTAAAAATTTTATCAACTAAATGTATACATAGTCAGGCAGGAGAACAGTAATCGTTTGGATATGAAGACAACAAGCAATCTCTATTCTGATGCTTTAAAAAGCGAATTACAAATAAACTATCCATAGCTATTTATCACTTTTTTTCATCTCAGCCATTTCTTCAATGATCAATCTACATGTCATTTATTTATTTCTCTATAAAGGCTTATCCCAAATTTGAAATACTCTTCTGTCAATAATAGGGAAATTTAGGGGGAAAAAGTCCCTGTAATTGGTGCTTTTAGCCACCTACTTAATCTTGCTTCAATTACCAGCATTCATAGTGAGGAGTGATATAGAGACGCAGGCTAAGTAAGCAGCAGAAGGTACATTCAGGGGATGAGGTTAATAAAGATTACTGACAGGAACTCTGATGATATTTCAAATCACAGGACCCAACAAGTCACAAAGTAACGGCACCTTGCTAACTAAAAGCAAGGTGACAGCCAGCTACGGTAGTTAAGACATTATTGCTTCTGTAAATGCTAAAATTCAAATATAAAGTAGACATGTAATCTCCAACTCCCTGAACACCCCAATTTGGCCACTAAAGATGCTGTTTTACATTTCCATACATTTTCCCCTGTCACTACTTTTCATACTTCAGTTCTCAGGTGGTAAGCATTGTTACTTGCAAAGCAGCCCGCTTTGAACACTGAATCATGGGAGGCATTCGTAACTAACTGCCAACGCGGCCTGCCAAACAAAAACTCCCTGCTGGTGACATGACCACCTAGTGACCTCTAAAAATGTTGTAACAATGTGAAAAATAGCTCCCTCTTGTAGGAAACGGCAATTTTTTAAATTAAACGTACATCGAAAGTTCGCCTATATACAGATAAATGGTGTTCAGAGTCACCTTCTCTGTTTCCAATTTCAATCTTTTGAAACCCAGCCCAAACCTAAATAAATAAACGTTGATACTAAGAAGAAACTAAGAGCTCAAGAGCCTTGTGATTTTGCAAACAGCTTTTTTCCATTTTTGAAAATCTAAACTCCAGGCCAGACATAGAACAGGTAATGAGAAGAAACAGGCTTGGCAGTCCCTCTGTGGTTCTAAGCTGAAAAATACGTCAGGCCCAGTAAGTGGCTATAATTTGGCAGGCTTAATGTCTTTAAAAGTTTGCAGTTTGCTTGTGAAAAAAGTTTTTTTTATGTTATAACATGTACAAATTGAAACACAAACACTAAGCTATAGGGCCACCCTGACATGATTTCATTAACCTGAGACTTAAAGATACTTTTATCATCTTCAAGTGCCTTGAACCCATGTGATAGAGGACAGCATTAATAATACTTAGCACTGGGCCAGCAAGGGACTGTCAGATGCTAAGATGAGTTCAAGTAATCCCAGTACTGATGCATTTGGTTTGTCATTGTCATAATAGTCAAGGCTAGTCTCACTTTAAAGAAGGTGATCTTCCCCAAATACACCTGATGGGACACAAGATACTGGAAATTGGATATGACAGTAAGTATTGTTGAAGCTGCAGATTGTTTTCCCAGTTAGTTATCTTACTAAAATTTCAAAATTAAAACCCTCAGAGCAACAGAGGTATGGCATGTCTCAGGCTGTGTGATGTCTACTCTTACATTTTCTGATGAATCATTTCCAAACACTGACCCAAGCCTTGCAAAATCAAATCAACTTGGAAATAAACTGGTATCACTTAATGTTTATTTCCAAGCTGTGAAGGCACAGCTCCTGTTAGAAAGTGGGTCAGAAATTTATCTCTTTACACTATCCTCACATCCACTCCCCATCCTCTGTCTCCCTAACCAAGGCAAAAAAGACATGTAAAGTTTCCATCCTTTAAAAGGGAGAGAGGGAATGTTCACTCTTGCAACTCTGATTGAAAAAAAATAGGATTCAAAGAAGGGAAAAAATGCACACCTGAGTATATACTGAAATATATACCTATCTCATGTTTTAGATTAAAACCCATTTTGTTGATTGGCTTCAAATTGGTATTTCAATATGCTTTCTAATAAAGTGTTCCACACTGAATTAAACCTACTGTCTTTGAAATGCAAGTGTGTCATGGGAATCAGAAGAGGACACCAGATAACATTATTCTCCACCCTAAATTAGCAATTCTCTAATGTGTAAAATGGTATATACTGATGACCATGTATTACTGGTGACTTTATCTACAGGATTTTAGAACGATATGAGGTAATAGAGGTTCTGACTTTTATTTTTGTATTTTATTTATTTTTTTGGGGGGGGGTCTGACTTTTAGACTGGTCTCTCCGTCTCAGAATTTGGGTGAGGATGTTCACACTGGCAATACAACTTAATCAATGTTAAATCAAATTCATGTAATAAAAATTGTTTTATGTATATGCATACTGTTGCAACTAGAACAATATTTTAACATTCGCACCAGTTTTCTGGGGGAGAAAACTGTACTTGTCTTCTTAGCATTCTGTATCTTTAACAGAGTACACTGATCTGTGGCACAAGGTGTTTGCTTGTGCATTCTTATGCTCTTCCCAGTTCTTACCATTCTTTTTCTAGTTTTACCTCTTGTTAGCCTGCTTTCCAGTCTCTATGACACTGACATTAAATAATTCATTCTTCTTGAATATTCTTGTGATTGGCTTTACCTTATAGATGACTCTTCTATCAGCCTCCACTCAGAAAAATTCTTTTTACATTCTTTTTTTAAAGTATTAAGAACCTATTCTTCAGAAATACTATTATTCTATATTTAATATTGTTAGGTTAATATACTAATACTTAATTTTGAATTTAATCCATGTATGGAATTATTTTCTATATGATGTTCATTGTGATTAATTTACCCTTGTTTTCTACATGCTTTGACCTGAACCTAACAAATTTAAAATTTTCAATAAAAGTCTACTTGAATCAGCACAATGAAAAAATTCATTATATTAATACTATCCTAGGTGAATCCACATGATCATCAGTGTCTGAATATTCTAAACTCACAAAAATGACAATACCCCAAGTGGTTATGAATGAATTGTCTGAAGTATAACAAAAGCTATCACAAATAGAATAATTAGTTAGAAAGCCCAAGTCTGAGCCCAACAAAATAAGTACCAGGAAATGGGTATTTGCCCAGGGAGTGGGGAGGAAAGAGCGGTAGAAGTATGAATGGGGGAAATGAGAAAAATGCAGGCAAGAAGGCATTGTATGTACCACAAAATTCAATGAAGAATTCAATGTATAACTTAAAAATGAAGAAATGAGAGGAAGGGTTGAGGTGAGAGAGGTGGGTGAGATTGTTAAAGGGGGTAATAGTGATCAAGAAGCACTGTATTCATAAGCTGCTCTATTGAATGGCAACTCCTTTGTACAACTACTTAAAGAAAATAAAAATATTCACAAAAATGAGACTGCCTTAGGCTCTTGAATGTCGACATTTCATTTTCTTCACTTGTAAACTGAGCCTAAAACTTCGGAAGATCATTGAGATAGTGCATATATTAGGTCTTCTACAGTGCCTGGCATATGATAAGCATTCAGTAAGTGAAAAGAGAAGGAAGAGAAGGAGCTACAATCTTGTAAATATTATCAAGTTGAACCTACTAATACTTCAGGCTATTGCTACTTTCATGAACAAATAACTTGTCAAGCAGCTTGCAATTTGAGAAATATAATCATAACCCTTAGTTATTAGTAACTTTGTGCTCTCACTGTAATTTCCTTCCTTTCCCTATCTCCCTCCCTCCCTCCCTCCCTCCCTCCCTCCCTCCCTTCCTTCCTTCCTTCCTTTTTGCTGGAAGTACTGGGGTTTGCACTCAGGGCCTTGTATTTGTTAAGCAAGTAGTCTACTATTTGTGCCACACGCCCAACCCATCCCTCTATCTCCCCGCAATCTGTACATTTCTTAGAAGCTTGTTGTCACTTTTTCTTTGGCTGGTTTCATGAAAGGTAAGGATAGGCAAGGAATCCTGATGTCCTTCAAAGCCCTTAGTGATCCTATGCATTCCTCAGGAATCTTTAAACTTTTAAGATCCACAGTTTACAATCTTCTGAGCTAGATTTCTTTTACTTATAGGACACACTGTCAGTTCATACATGGAAGGCAAATATTCATACAAGGTAGAATGAGCCAATTTTATAGTCAAAAGAAAAGCAGCCATTTAATCTAAGAAATTATATTCTATATTTCCAAGATTACAGTGAGTCCATGGCAACAAAGGTGAATGGATCAAATGCATTCTTTAGTAAGGTCTCTACCAGCAAGTGAAGCCTAAACCTATATAAAAGAGAGTCCATCTGGGGAATTCGAAACCCTTGGTTCACTAAGGTAAGAGCTAACTACCAAATTCCATCAGGTAAGTTATTTCCCTCTCTTTTCTTTTTAGATTACAGAATGACGAATTCTTAATATTTTTTAGTCCTCTGCAGTGGAATTTCAATTTTGGAATCAAATTGAACTGTCTAACAAACTAAATCTCAAAGCAGCTCTATCTTATTTCATGTAAGGCTCCCTTAGTTTACCTATCTGTACAATTCCTTCTTTTATGCCAGTCCAACATCACATACATTAAAGCTCATTGTAAAGAGAACTCTAAAGGAAATGATAATCTCTGGCACATTGCTGTGCAATTGTGAAAAATGACAATCCCATTCCAGGTTTTAAAAACAGCTTTCTAAATTCTCCAGAAATACAAAAGGCTGGGCATTGCTACAGCTCATTCAAGCCACACAGATCTCACTGCTCATCCCATCTACCCAGGAATGAAGGCTTTTCACTGTCTCCTTACTCTCACAAAGAGTCAGACCAGCTGGGGCATTTTATGTCTCCTTCATTACAAAAAGAAAGGTTAAGGTCAAAATAACTATGACAAATATGGTGGTTTATGCTCTACCCATTCAAGGACAAAAGACTAAACAACTAAAAAATGTATCATTAAAATTCACTACAATATGACAAAGATTTTTTTCTTTCTTCTCTTGCAACATTATCAGGGAGAAAAAGGGGTTTTGGAAAGCAGGATTTTTTTTTTACCTTTAGTAAATATAGTCTTTAACATGAGTCTGATCATTAATTTTACAGCTGCACATTCCTTAAATTTATATGGATCTACTTATCTGAATGACTGACACTTTTAAGTTTTATGGTTAATTCTGAAGAGCAGAGTATTTAAACTTCCATGAAGTCTATTCTTATGCTAAAGAAAAATAGTATTTAAGTTGAGTTTTACTTTATCAAGCTTGTCTCTGTACTTTGGAAGTTTTAACATTTTGGTTGAAGGTACTTTAAAAGTTAGTGAATTCCAATACTGGCTTTTTATAATACAAACTTTGCTATAAGGCTTCACTTTTTATCTGCAGAATGTCAGCACATATCCCTGACATAACCCTTACCAAACAAACAGTAGTCCACTGTCAAGGTTATCACAGGAAAACAGACCATGGTTTCAGTCCCATCCTCTTTTAATGGCCAGACAGGGCAAAGTCACTACATGAAGAGAGTCTCGTTAACACATGAGAGCCACAATCTCACAGGTAAATTAATGTGCTCCCACTGCCCTGAGTCAAAGAGCAGACTAGACTCATCAGAAACACATTGTGAAGCTGTCTTATCTTCCAATCGCCTTCTTCCTGAAAGGTAATAAGCTACTGTCTGTAAAGAAACAAATATCTCAGTGAGGCTGTGAAAATTGGACCAAGGGCACTTAGCAGACTCCAAGTCAGTGTTTTCAATAATTGTCATACTAATCAGATCTTTGATATTTGCTTCAGTGTGGGACAGAAAAAATCTTTTTCTTCAGTTTGGAAGTGCTTGAAATAGATGAAGTGGCAAAACTTAAGTCATATAATCTAGATAATTAATGCATTATGTAACCAATTTTAAATATTCTTCAAAGAGAAAGTAGGTAAACTACATTGTGTGATTAATACATTGCTGTGCTATGAGCTGACAGGATTATAACAGCAGACAGGTAGAAGACTGCCCTGAGCTCTTCCTTCTAAATGCTCCATCCCCAAGGAATTCAGTTTCCTCCAGGCTGTCCATAAAGGCTAACACAGAGATATGTTTCAGTGACACATGATTATACTGTGTAAAAATAATCATCAGATAAATAAGCTGCAATTGTTGCAATACAACTGTTGGATATATATAAGCACATGAAGTGAGTTAACAGAGGAATAAAATACAGCAAATAGTAGGAGGTTGGAATATCCTGATTTGTTCTAGAATAGGAGAGCCTGATGTGTGATATAAAAAAAGAAAAAAAAAAGAAAAAAAGAATGAAAAAAAGAATCATGGTAAGACACAAACTTCTCTTCAAAAATAGGAGGTATATTCCTAGTTAAATGGGGAGTCGGAATCAGAGTCTGAGATATCAGCCTGGCTCACTCTGTGATGCAGACCCAGAACCTATTATTAAGATAGATGCTTTGGGATCACAAGAGATACCTCGCTGACAGTGACAATACAAATAATCATGGCTACTACTATCATTACTATTGTTCTTACTCCTGACATCACCACTACCATTACTGTTATTTCTGCTGTAGCTTGAGAATTGGCTAACATTCTCTAAAAGTCTAGATTGTGAATATGTTAGGTTCCACAGAAAGAGCTGACAGATTTAGCCAGTGGAAGAATAGTTAAATTTGAATTTCTGATGAACAGTGAGTGCAATTTCTAATATTCCAAGTATATCAACCTTAGTACTGGAGATGTGCTTTTTCTAAAAATTTATTCAGGGTTGCTTGTCAGTGGCTCACATCTATAATCCTAGTTATTCAGAAGATAGATCTGAGGATCATGGTCAGAAGGCAGCAGGGGTAAAAAGTTTTTGAGATTCTTACCTCCAATTAACCAGCAAAAAGCCAGAAGTAGAGCTTTGGCTTAGGTGCTAGTATACCAGCCTTGAGCATAAATGTGAAGGGAGGATAGATCATCTAGGCAAAAACTCAGCAAAGAAACTTCAGGTCTAAATGATTTCATTCACCAACTACACTTAACAGACAGATTATTTCATCCAGCAGCATCAGAATATATATTTTTCCCTGCACCTCATGGAACATTCTCCAAAATAGATAATATTTTAGGTCACAAGGCAAAGCTGTGTAAATGTTTAAAAAATTGAAATGATTCCCTGCATCCTGTCAGAACATAATAGAAAAAAAATAGATCTCAACACCAAAAGATATCACAGAAAGTTTACTAACTCATGGAGACTGAACAACACATTGCTGAATGGCCAGTGGGTCTTGAAGAGATTAGAAGGGAAATTCAAATGTTTATGGAATTTAATGAAAATGAGCATGCAAAATACCAGCTCCTCTGGGATACAGAAAAGGCAGTAATCAGAGGAAAACTTATAGCTCCAAGTGTCTACAAACTGGAAAACTCTCAAATCAACACTTTAATGATACACCTCAAGCTCCTTGAAAAAGAGGAACAAGCCAAATCCCAAACCAGTGGACAGAAACAAATAATCAAAATTAAGTCTGAAATAAATTAGAGACTAAAAAAACCATAAAAGGAATCAGAGTAACAAAAAGAGAGAACATATCTCAATAAATAAATTTAGAAATGAAAATGGGAACACCATGACATAAATAAGCAAGATTCAGAACATTATACTTTGCACACCTTTATGCCGACAAATTGGAGAATCTGGAAAAAATTGAATAATTTCTAGAGAACATTGTTGAAAGGGAAAGATCACTACCAAGTCATTCTATTCAGCCAGCATAACCCTCCTCTCAAAATCACATAGAGACTCATCAAAGAAAGAGAACTATAGACCAATCTCTTTGTGAACATTGATGTAAAATTTATCCCCCCAAAATCTGGCCAACCACATTCAACAACTAATCCATCATACACTATGATCAAATTGGATTCATTCCAAGGATACAAAGCTGTTTCAATATATGCAAGTAAGTTAGTATAATTCAACACATTAACAGAAGCATAGATACAGGAAAAGCATTTGACAAGATTCAATATCCCTTTATGATAAAATCTCTGGAGAAGCTAGGAATACATGGAGGAATACAATCCTCACTATAATAAAAGCTGTATATGACAAACCTACAGAGTACTATACTTAATGGCAAAATTTTAAAATCATTTTTTTAAATCAGGAATGAGATAAGGATATCCATTTTCTCCACTCCTCTTCAATGTAGTACTGGAATTCCTAGCAAGAGTAATAAGGCAAGAGAAAAACGTTAAGTGGGGGTGGGGGTGGGGGAGTGGGTCCAAATAGGGAAAAAGAAGTAAAACTATCCCTCTTTGCAGATGACATGATCCTATATGTAAAGAACCCTATAGATTATTCCCCCAACTTACATGAGCTGATCCAAAACTTGGCAAAGTAGCAGAGTGTAAAATTAACCCACAAAAATCAGTACCTTTTCGCTATGCCATGAGAAGATCGAGACTGAAATCAAGAAAGCAGCTCTATTTGTAATAGCCTCAAAAAATTCCTAGGGATTAACTTAACCACAGACATGAAGGACTTCTACTATGAAAACTATTAAAATCTCAAAAAAATAAATTAAAGCAGATATGAAGAAAAAAAGGATTAACATTGTGAAAATGGCAATACTATCCAAAGCTATTTACAAATTCAATGTAATATCCATAAAAATCCCAACAACATCCTTCAATAATATATGTAAAG
>NW_012267490.1:39298-73165 GCF_000151885.1 Dipodomys ordii | reverse complement strand
AAAATGTGGTATATATACACAATGGAATTCTATGCCTCCATCAGAAAGAATGACATTGCCCCATTTGTTAGGAAATGGAAAGACTTGGAAAAATTTATATTAAGTGAAGTAAGCCAGGCCCAAAGAAACTTAGGTCCCATGGTTTCCCTTATTTGCAATATCTAGTATCTGTCTAAGTCAAGCAGAAAAGGTCAGATAAGTTGATGTTAGGGAAATGAACCCTAAGATATGTATTCAAATGTTTTTTTTTCTTTCATGTGATTGTTTCTAACACATTTTTTCTTTGTTGCTTTGCACGTCCCTCTCCCACGGTATAACCCCTGCTTTCACTGTATTTGATGTTGGTACAATTTGTGGAGGGGAAGGGAAAAAAATCATTTAAATAGGGATACAGGTGGACCCATTGCAACAATGAGATGTACAAGTCGTTATATCAAAAATGAATTTTACAACTTTGGTGGGGGGGGAGGAGAATTTGGTAGGGGAGGTGGGGGGGAGGATGGGAAGTGATGGGAAGGGGAAACAAAGGAGGAGGCTACAATGCTTGATAAGAAATGTACTCATTGGCAGACTTCTCTGACTAGGAACTAGAATGAGTGTCCTGGGACTCAGTGTGTCAGAATCTTCCAGTGGTAGCCTGTGACTTAGTGGTGGGAAGGTGGGAGATGCAACCTCCAGACTCTGTCTGCTGGGCCCAGTGTCAGCCTGGGTCAAGGGGGTGTCAAGGGTACCAGAGCCCAGACACCAAGCCCCTGAGGCTGGGCGAACCTTTTAAACTTGAGGGGCTGCATACCACCTAAGCCATTAATATAGTGCTCACCAGGTGGACACTCCTCATTCATCCCCTGTCCTATTCAGCCCAGTCTGGCTGCCTGAATCAGACACTGCCTGCCTGCAGTGTCTGTTCCCAAGGGGATCCATGACATATGCAAAGATGTTGCTAGGTCAGGTGTAACTTCTGATCTTTATGTGGAAGTTATGAGCCCTGTGATTTTACTCCACCCCTGACCCCTGGCCTCCTGGAGGGCCACTGAAACTCTGTGTGTCCCTATGTGTCTGGGAAGGGCTGGCAGGGTGGAGCAGGTAGGACCTCATCATTCTGGAACTTTTCTGGGGACCTCCTCTGCACCCTTCAATTATATTTTATTGCCTATCTGTACACTTTCACACCCTGATGACTGAAACACAGTGAATGAAATTACACACACGCACACACACACACACACACACACACACACACACACACACAGCTGAACAAAGCCAGAAAATGACGAATTCTAGTTGACAGCAGGCCAGGTGCCCAGCCTCTATTAAATAGAGGGACCCATTATACTGGAATTTGATTTTCTCATGGTTTGGAACCGTTACCTCAGCCTTGATGTAATAACATTGTTTAACTTCAGAGGTGTGTTTATTTTGGTTGGAAGTTCAGATGGTTTAGCTGCTAGCTGGGGATTGAGCAAAATCTGGACAAAGCCACTAAAGTTGGAAATGAACCATTTCCTCCTCCTCCTCCTAATCCTCTTCCTCCTCCTCCTCCACTTCCTCTTCCACCTCTTCCTCCTTACCAGCCCAGAACAGAAATGCTTTAGGTGGACTGTGTGTGTAGCATAGCTAAGGCAGTGACCTCAAGGTGGCAGATTTGGCGGTGATTTTACATTCTTTCTAAGTGGTTGGCCAATACAATAATGACCAGCTAGGTGCTAAGTGGGTACAGACGTCCCTAGCCCCAGAAAGAAAGTTCCACCAGAAGCTTCTAGAAGACAAATGATCTTCTCTCCGAGTCCCCACAAATCCCCCTCTTCTTAGAGACGTGGGTGTGGGAGAAATGCCTGAATCCATAGTGGCCAGCTGCACAAGAGGACGCTCATCCATGGCTAAGCCCAGGACCCCAGGTCTCAAGATGGCACTCCTGGTATACCCATGAAGGCTCACTGGAGGCTCTCTGTGATTTTCTTTTTTTGGGGGGGAGGGGTCCGGTCGTGGAGCCTGAACTCTGGGCCTGGGTGCTGTCCCTGAGCTCTTCAGCTCAAGGCTAGCACTCTACCACTTGAGCCACAGCGCCACTTCCGGCTTTTTTCTCTTTGCTTATGTGGTGCTGAGGAATCGAACCCAGGGCCTCAGGCATGCAAGGCAAGCACTCTACCGCTGAGCCACCTTCCCAGCCCTGTGATTTTCTTTTCTTTCTTTTTTTTGTCAATGTGGCGCCTGAACTCTGGGCCTGGGCGCTGTCCCCCAGCTCTTCAGCTGTAGACCAGTTAGACCAGTGCTCTACCACCTGAGCCTCAGCCCCACTTCCGGCTTTTTCTGCTTATGTGGTGCTGAGGAATCGAACCGAGGGCCTCATGCATGCAAGGCAAGCACTCTACCACTGAGCCACCTTCCTAGCCCCCTCTCTGTGATTTTCTGAGCCCTGTCCTTGAAGGGCACATTCAGGGGAAGGGCAATGGCACTGGCATTTTGCTGGAATTTGAGCAGACACGTAGCTGTGATGTGACCGTTGAGGCTGGTGACACATGCACAGGGGTTCACTGTACCCATCCCTTTCTTCTTGCTTGTGAGTAGAAATCTCTCCCCTGCCCCAACCATCTTGGTATAAGCTCCTCCCCCTGCCCCTTACCCCCTTCCCAGCCACCTCCCAGCTCCAACTATCTTAGAATAGTCCTAAAGCAGGACAGGACAGGGAGAAGTGGAGCTGTGAGCACCATGCTGTCTACGGGCTCAGAGGTGAGTCTATGTCTAGCTAGTGACGTGGGAAAGGAATGTCCTCAGTGAACAGCAGGTGAAGGGGGCCGTGCCTTTCTGGTCCCTATGCAGAACGGAGTTACTGAGATATTTTTACTCAAAGAAATACTTTGGAACCCCTGGGACAGAAAGGACTGCCTGGTGGCTTGATGCCTCAAAGCTTGTCATGGGTATCACATAGACTTCTCTGGAGCCAGCAGCCTGGCATGGACTCTGGGAGCCTGTGAGAGGCTGTGATCTCACAAGTGTCCCTCTGCAGCACTCCAGTGGCCAGCAGCAGGGAGCATCCAGCCCTCTCTCTAGGTCAGTGCTTCCCAGCCTGGCCCTGCTTGCTTGGGAGCCTTTGAACCCTCCTTACAGCCAGAAAGCACATAGAGCTGGCTGGTGCTTCTGAGGTGAGCTAGGCTGGCAGGCACCCATCTTACTGTGGCATCTGTCTGTCATTGTACCCAGCCCTCCAGGAGCAGTGACTTCTGGTAGAAAGCTCAGGTGTACTCGTCACACTGTGTGACTCCAGAGAAGTATAGGCATGAGAACAACACTGTTGGGATGAACTGAAGCTATGTCACACAGTAGAGCAGAATACCCTTACCAGCTGGTGCTCATCAGACCTAGACAGATACTGTTTGAAGGTCAACCCCTCTGGGGGTGAGGGGAAGAGGAAGGTAAGAGGCCACCAGCTCATACTCTTTAGTCTTTAAACAAATCCACTGGATAGTGACACAGGACACACACACACACACACACACACACACACACACACACACACACACTGATGTCCCTGAAACATAAATGTTCCCAAAGAGTGTTGTTTATTTATTTATTTAGTTTTGGGTCAGTTGGGCTTGAACTCAGGGCCGGGGCGCTATCCCTGAGTTCTTTCTGTTCAAGGCTAGCACTCTACCACTTTAAGCTATAGTGTCACTTCTGGTTTTCTGGTGGTGGGTTAGAGCTAAGAGTCTTACAGACTTTCCTGTTTGTGCTGGCTTTGATCTCAGATCTCAGCCCCCTAAGTAGCTAGGATTACAAGCATGAGCCATCAGAACCCAGCTGAATGTTTGCTTTTTGTATGTGTAAGTGTATGTCATTTTAATTCTATTCCTTTTATTCCATTAAAAAATGAACATTTCCGGCTTGGAAGGTGGCTCAGTGGTCAAGTGCTTGCCTTGCATGCATGAGGTCCTGGGTTTGATTCCTCAGTGCCACATAAGCAGAAAAAAAAAGCTGGAAGTGGCACTGTGGCTCAAGTGGTAGAGCGCTAGCCTTGAGCTGAAGAGCTGAGGGACAGTGCTCAGGCCCAGAGTTCAGGCCCTACAACTGACAAAAAAAATCAAAAAAAAAAAAAAGAAATGTACTCATTATCTTGCCCATGTAATTGTAACCCCTCTGTACAGTAGTTTCACAATAAAAAAAAGTTTGGTACCAGCACAAGAATAGGACTGAGGGCCAATGGAATAGAATAGAAGACCCAGAAATCAATTCACAGACATATAGCCACCTAATATTTAATAAGGGAGCCAAAAACATAGGTTGGAAGAATTACAGCCTCTTCTACAAATGGTGCTGGAAGCATTGGCTACATACATGCAGAAAACTGAAGCTAGATCCTTATATATAACCCTGCACCAGAATGAATTCTAAATAAATCAAAGATATCAAAGTAAGGCTAGATAGCATGAACATATTACAGGACTAGATAAAAGAAACACTAGGGCTCCTAGGCACAGGTTGAAACTTCCTAAGACCTAGAATCACAACAAATCAAAGAAAGACTGGATTAATGAAAGTCTTCAGTTTGAAGACTTTCTGCATGACAAAGGATGTAGCTAGATGATAAACAGAAAGCTCACAGAATGGGAGAAAACTTTTTGGCAATAAATCAGACAAGGGTCTCAATCTAAAATATACTTAGAACTCAAAAATTAACTCTCCCTAAAATAAACCCTCAAAGAAACAACTACTCCATTAATAAATGGGCTAAAGACTCAACTAGAGACTTCTCAGATGAAGAAGAATGGCCAATAGACACATGAAGAAATGTTCAACATCTCTGGCCATAAAAGAAATGCAAACCAAAACAATACTGAGATTCCATCTCACTCTTGTAAGAATGGCCATTATCAAGAAAACTAACAATAACAGATGCTGGCAGGGAAGTGGCCATAATGGAATTCTACTACCCTGTTGGTGTGAACATAAAATTGTTCAACTATTCTGGAAAACAGTATGGAAATGCCTCAAAAGACTGTAAAAATAGAGCTTTCCTGTGACCCAGCAATTTTATTCCTGGCTATTTATCCAATAGACCACAAACAAGGCCACACTAAAGCTACCAGCACAACCATGTTCATCGCAGCATTGTTTACTGTAGCCAAGATATGGAATCAACCCAGATGCCCCTTAAAGGACAATGAATGGAGAAAATGAAGTATATATACACAACAGAATTTTATGCTTCCATCAGAAAGAATGATATTGCCCCATTAATAAGGAAATGCAAAGACTTGGAAAAATTATATTAAGTGAAGTAAGCCAGATCCAAAGGAACATAGGTTGCATAGTTTCCCTCATTTATTGTAACTAAAATGTGCCTATAAAACTACAAGTGAACACATTAGATGGCAAAGGACAAAAAAATATATTTGCACATGATGAATTATACAGACTTTAGAAATTCACACAATGAGCCCAAGGAGGACCTTTTTAGGAAAAGATCACAAAGGCTCAATAGCTATGTGCATATGATCATATAAAATAATATTTATTGAAATAAACCCCAAGAACAGGAAAGAAGAGGTTTCTTTTTTTTCTATTTTTGTTTTTTTCTCCTTTGTCACTGTTTTATTTTCTGTACCTTTTGTCTTATATGTAAGTTTATCTGTTTAGGGAGGATAAGGGGGAGCACAGAAATGGTAGGACAAAGGGTCAACAAATACAGCAATGATACTAAACACTATGTTGAAAATGAACTATACAGCTTGGGGGTGGGTCAGGAGGGGAAAACTAGGGGATAAGTAACTGTTAAAAAAAGAAATACACTCATTACCCAACTTACTTAACTGTAACCCCTTTGTACATCACCTTTACAATAATAATTAAAAAAGAAAAGCTAAGGGACAGTACCTAGGCCCTGTACTAGCACATAGACATAAACATTTATTCAATGTTCAGCAGAATTTTGTATTTAACTTAGACTTCCTGAATATTATTTGGAAACACCATTTTTAGGGCCTTGGGTTCTGTTGCAACTACTTGCTGTTGTGTAAAGAAGCCCTGACAAAACATTTACAAATGGTATGGTTTATGTTAAAGCTTTATTTACACAGAGAGAGAAAGAGAAACACACACACACACAAACAGAAAGAGAGGGAGAGAGAATAGATGATAGCAAGAATTGGCCCATAAGTTCAAAGTTGAGTCTACATTGAGTGAAATAATGAGATTTAATGAGCTATGGACTATGTAAACCATAGTGAATGTCATTAATATAACAACGGTAAGTCCTTAAATTCAAGGCAGAAAAATATAATCAGAACTAGGGAAGTTAAGTGAGAAAGAAAAGGATACAAAGAACCAGAATTCATCTCAATTCAACCAAACAGTGGTCAAATAAATACATATGAAGTAGGTCTATATACCAGAACCTGAGTACATATAGATTACAATCAAGCTGGGAAGACAGAAGTAAATGCATAATTAAGCTGAATATCAAGAAAGAGAATTCTAAGGAAATGTTGTTACTTGGGACTTGAGTAATAAGCAGAATTTGGTCAGAAGAAAAGGGTAGGAGGCCAGTGGGAAAGGATTGGTAAATGTCCAAAGTACAGAGAGCTTGACCATATAGAAGAAACAATGAGTGCAATGTGGCTAGAGAGGAAATGTATTCCAAAATGACACTGATGAGAACGTAAGTTGAGATTATTGTTCCTGTGAATAGGTAGCTGTTGATTTTAGTGAGGTGGAATGTGGCACAACGTAAGGAAGAGGTATCCAGTATCACTGAAATGCTGTCTATCCATCAAACTCAAAAGTGTGTTGGCCATCTCAAAGGCCAGTATAGAGATGTGATTTCATCTGTAAAATAGCATTAAACAAAACTAGATTCAGAGAAGAATTCTACCTGCTGCCAACTGGGTGACCCCTAGGCATCAGTTCTGCCTTCTTTGATAGGAATACTTTTACTGCCTTGGCAATCATCTTGTGATTTGAGAAATTATGGATATTGAATATCATGGATAACCATCCAGAACATAGAGGTATTCAGTAAGTAGTAGGGATCTTTTCTAATTAAAAATTATGGAAATTTTGAAACACAGAAAAAGGGACAAGACTAGTTTATCACATCCACAAGCCCATCTCCAAAACTTCACAAATGTGCCACGTTTTTTCAACTTTCACTTCTGAGATATTTAAAGGTAGAGAGCAAGATATCATGTCTAAATATTGCAGTTTGTGTTTTTAAAATTAAGAATGCCTTTTTACATGTAATGAAGATTACTATTATAGTATTTATATAATATAGCATATATATATATATATATATATTCCTCCCTTTTTTTTTTTTGCCAATCATGGGGCCTGAACTCTGGGCCTGGGCGCTGTCCCTCAGCTCTTCAGCTCAAGGCGAGTGCTCTACCACTGGAGCCACAGCGCCACTTCTGGCTTTTTCTGTTTATGTGGTGCTGAGGAATCGAACCCAGGGCCTCATGCTTGCAAGGCATGCACTCTACCGCTGAGCTACCTTCCCAGCCCCTATATTCCTCCTTTTTAAATGTTGGATTCAGATGGCCCAGTTTTACTACCTTTATTTTAGTGCACCCACTGACCACACAGGCAGACTTGAGTCCTTTCAATCTTTTAAAGTCTCCCAAAGAAGTTCTCAAATACTAACATTTTTCTCTAAGTAAGTTAGTTTTCTAAGTTGCCTAGTTCTCTTACTCTAGTAAATTCAGAATAACGTTTTTCATTTCTTACCTTTGCATTTAAAACATGGGGACACACCATTTTAACATCAAGAACCCTGCAATGTTCTCCAAATTTAGAAAAAAAACTGTTTACCTCTTCAAAGGCAGATGATTTTAACTTAAATTATGTCTCTGCAATAGCCATAATAGATGACAAGCACACTTATAATTACTTGTCCCATCTACAAGCCACTTCTGTTTCTTCTTCAACAATTTTTCCTCCAGGTGAGCACAGACTCCACTCCCTTTCTTTGGAGAACTACCTTGTGTCATTTCCCCAAAGAGACATTTACTGTGACATTTGTTCTTGTGTTTCTTCAACACATTTTTTTTCCGTTGGGCCGCACACAACGTCTATCATGTAGCTAGTAGAAGAAGGATTCTCAGTGAATGCTGGTTGAGTGGCTTCCTGAATGAAGGCAGAGCCTGTCTGCCACCTTGCAGACCTTGCACATACTGTCATTTTTCTCATCAACCTTTCCTTTGCTAGATAGCAAAAGCTATGTTGTATTTATACAGTATGATCTTAAAGTCTAATAGATTCCAAACCTGAAAGACCTTGCTCAGAGTTTCTTAGGCAATGCAGATGCAGTTCGTGGAGGTTGCAATCAGTCCCTAATTGTATTTGCTTACATATCTCTCAATGATGCATCCACAGACCAGCTGACACCCAGGAAAATCAAGCAGCCAAGAATAGAGATGTGGCTTCCTTTTTGCTGCATCTTAAATGAAGGGAATACACCTTAGATTAGGGCTTGGGGGAAGCTGGATGTGACTATAAACAACAGGACACTTGCCAACAAGGCTCAATTTTAGTGAGGCTTTTCTTCTTTTTGGCAACACATAGGGTTAGAATACAGTTGCCAAGTTCTCAATGCTGTGCCAAACCTGGTGAAGTTCAAGCATTACTTATTACAATGATTTCTAGATCAGTTTTAATCCGACTCAAGATGCATCCCTGCAGCTGTCAGTGATCAGAAAAGTAAGTCACTATCCAATCTTTCTACAAGTTCACATGGTCTCTGCCTCTTTCTTTTTCTTCTTTGACTGAATGAAGCTGGAATTGCTGAGATAGAGAACTCAGACCAGGATACCTATGACTGTAGTATCCTCATAAATCAAATTATGCAAAAAACATGCAATTACCCGTATTACCTACTTGAATGAAAGGAGTTTTCTTTTTGTCTCCCAAGACATGAGTGATGTGAAATCTACTTTTCTTGGCAGATTAAGTTGCCCATCCATCTCCAGCCATTGGTACTTGTCCCAGCTGGTGTAATGTTTGTGCAAAGGCTGATCCTAAAGGGTTCTCGAATTCATATTTAATATAGAGATAAGTGCAGCAATCAATCTTAGCCAGGGTCTAAGAACACTATTGTATTCCATCTGATGACAGAGCACATGCAACTCTTGTTATGGCATTCTGCCTTCAAGACTCAAAATGAACTTTTTTAGACTTCCTCAGTTGACAGAGACACCCGCCTCTCACAGAGGGGACCCACTAGAGGAGTAGTCAGTACTAGATACAGAAATAGCTCCGTATCCCTGGGGGAAATTACATCATGCAGACACAGTATGGATATAAAATACTGTCAGGGTGTCTTTAAAGACAGGCTACAGATTGGATTAAACTCTCAGGGTAATCTTGTGCTCTAAAGCAGTGTACCGGCATTTTCTGCCTGCTCAGATGATTTTGACTATAGTGTATTTTGCTGAATAAAATATTAAGTAACTTCCCTGTCTTCTGTTTGATTCTTATCACTCTCAGAAGAAACAAACTACATCAAAAACCCTTCTATAGAACGAGGTAGGGAGTAGAGTGGGAAACAGTCTTGAGAAAGGATTAGCTCAAAGACTACCCTCCTCACTCTGAGGAAACCTGGTATGGGGCTCAGAATTCCCATAGGGCATGCCTAGGCCCAAGTTCCACACCACAGTGGAACTATGTGAATCTGTTGTCCAGGCTACCTCAAAAAGCAGCTGATTGCAAGGCCCAGTCCTGACAGATTGATAACACCCAGCATTCCATCACAACCCCTGCTTCTGCCTGCTGGCAACAGAAGGAAAGCTGCCAGTTTGGAAAGGGCTATCAGCCCCATTTGAAGGCTAGAACCTACATCTTGGAAGGGAACAGGGCCCCAGGGGAAGAATGGGGAACAAGCATATAAGTTTGGCAGTACATGGTTTTCATTCAATCAACCCACAGGATGAGGGCTATCTAGGATGGCATTTCAGGCAGAGATTAAGGGAACCAGACTGGGGTTCAGATCAGGGAAAACAAGGATGGAAAGGGTAAACAAAGCTTAGGAGACAGATGAGAACTATTGCAGAAGGGTATCTAGGAAGCTAGCCTGCATCTTCAGATATTTCTTACGTGTTACACAGGTTGGGAAGGGGTTATCATCAGATCTTCTTGGAGATACCAGATCTGCTGTGATTTGGGTAAAGACAGGATTCCGGCTTTATAATCCAGAGTTCAGTTTCCTTGAGAGCCCAGAGTCTGGGGAAAAGGACTACCAAAAAGCAGGCTGAATACCTCCTGTGCCTTGGCACCTACACCGTTTGAGTAGCAGTTCTCAGCATGGGTGACCTGCCAGAGCTCCATGCATCCTATATTCTGGCTATCACCAGTGTTTCCTGGTTGTATTAGCTAAAACTTTAAGCAGGCTTTATCTATTAGCTCTTTTATTCATCTAGCAAGTATTGAGTACTTACTATGCCCAGACCCTGGGTGATATGGTGAGCAAAGCCAGGCAGGGGTCCTGCAGCACTTACAGGCTGATGAATGGGGGATGAGAAGATCAGTGCTAATTAAACAGTCTTGCATATTAAAAAAAAACTATCAGCTGTAGCACTCTTGTAGCATAGTTATATATAAGGTGTAATATAAAAATTGCTCAGGGATCTTTATCTTTTTGCCAGGGGTCCCAGAATCCAAGTCACTACCACCTCCCATTGTTAGCTAGTTGGGCTGATACAGGTAGTTTGAGGGGCTCTCAGAAACCACAAGAACGTAAGAAGGTCTGTATGATTTTTCACTAGCTGTCCTAACTGTAGGTCTTTGCCATTAGGCATAATGTGCCCGTGAAGAAAACCAGGAAAGTCCCTTGTGTGACAGATGACAAACAGCATGCATGGTCATGCCTTGTGCTCAACATTGCTTTTCCCTTGAGATGTTTTAAGACCCAGGAGAGAGGTAGCCACTTACAACAAAACATGTCCAGTTCCACCAAGAGTCCCTTAAACCAGAGTTGGCAGAGTGACTCTGATGCCTTCTTTAATCCATGCATGATACCCTCTAGGAGTGAAAAGAAGTAGAAGAGGAGGGGGGGAGGAAGAAGAGGAGGAAGAGGAGAAGGAAGAGAAGGTGGAAGAGGAGGAGGAAGAGGAAGAAGAGGAGGAGGAGAAAAGATTTCTGTGGGTGACTACTAATGCCTGCTACAGACACCAAACAATGACATGTCTTCCCTGTGTTCAGCCCAAGCTGTAAATACTCCATATTCATTGATCAACTCTTAGAGTACCATCTATATCCCACGTGTAGTAGGAGTAGAAGAGGGTTGACTGGCAAGTGAGAACACAATCCTAGAGTAATGCACCTCCTGTGAATCTTTACATCTGCCTTTCGCGCTCTTCATTAATTATTCATTCATTCATCCAACGACTACTTAGTGATCATTGACTTTGTATGAGTGCTGTGTTTAGTACTGGGGACACAGTAGTAGACACAGTGGATCAGGTTCTGCCTTCCTAAACTTCAAGGTCTTATGGATGAGAAGAACAATAAACAGGAAACAAACATAACTCCAGGGGAAGATCACCAAAGGATCAATGTGATGAAGAGTTACAAGGGATAGGGGGACAGTTCAGGCCTCTGCCATGCTGGAGACAGCTAAATTGAGGCCTAGGGATGCAGGCAATGAGTCACCCATGGGAAAATCATAAGGAAGAGAACATCAGACAAGGGGAAGAATAATAGTAAAAATGATGAGGCAGTTTAGAAAAATAAAGACATGGGCCCTACATGGGCCTGTGCATTTGCTGTTTGTTCTATCTGTCTAGAATGTTCTTTTCTTCTAGGTAGACACATATCTAGCTCCCTTCCTCCCTTGAACCTTTATTGAAATCTCCCCTTCCCTATCAGGTGTTTCTAATTCAACATTTCATGTACTTTCCTTCCTTTAAGTCTTTCTCCTTTTAGTATTTATCTGTATCAAAATATCACATAGCTAAGTTGAACCGTTTTAACTGGTCACTTAAATGTTTTTGATCTATTAGAAGTTTTTTTTGATCTATTATAAATGATCAATTTCATATTCACCTTATGTACCTTACTGGTTTTTTCAGGTGTACAGCATCAGCTCTATTAGGGCAGGAACATTGGCTTTTTCTCTGTATTTCCATCACCAAGCAATATTGTCACAAAGTAGCCCCCAAGCCAATGGCTCAGGTTTTCAATTTCCAAATGACAAAACAGTAACAACAGAAAGACCTTGCTGACAGGTGCTCCTGGTAAAGTTGAGTTTGGTTAAAAATATCCTGGGCCTCTTCAGAGTACATAGGGAAAAACAGAAACTTGAAGTTTGTGTTTGGGTTCACTGAGCACCAGAGATAAACAGAAAGGAACAGAGATTATAGAGGGAAGGAAGGCAGCCTCTGTGTATATACTTATCCAATTTGAGATTCTTGTCATTTTATATTCCTCCCTCCCAAATTTGGGCTGCTACCCCTGCCTGATGCCCAAACTATTCTAACCAGAAGCCCCATAATCATAATCTTAAAAAAAAAACACATCCTTCTAGTTGCCCTGCTTAAGTTTAGAGTGGTAATTAACCCTACCACCTTTGGAGATTCTCATTTAACACACACTTTTAATATGCTACATTCCAACACACTGAGGGAAACAAGATTCTTCAGGGAAAGAAGACAAAACTCAGATTTCCAAATGGTCCACAAACCACCCCGATGGGCTGGGAAAGAAGCCGATGGAATCTCATACCGTCATTTCAACCTCTGCTCTGCCGGCAAGTTTTAAAGAATCTTGAAGCTCAAGTTTGGGACCAGTGTGCATTCAGACACCAGGGAAGAGAAGTTCCCAGCAGTGTGGCTGTTATAGGATATAAAGTACTGAAGGAGCTGTGGTTTATGCCTGTAATCCTAGCTACTTGGGAGGCTGAGATTGGGAGGATTGTGGTTTAAAGCAAGCCTAGAAGTTTCCAATACTCACTTCAATATCAAGGTGTGATGGTGCACGCTTGTCATCTTCAGCTATTATGTGGGAGGCTGAGATTGGTGGTTCTGGGCCAGGCAACTCAGAAGTCTCTGAGACTCCACAGAAAGAGGCTGAACATAGTCATGGCATCCTAGCTATGATAAGCCTACAACTGGCAGATCTCTATTCAAGCGTCGGTGTGGACAAGAAGACCCTAGCTCAAAAAAGGACTAGAGGTATGGCACAATGGTAGTGCTGCTTAGCAATGAGGCTTCCTGTAGTGTCAAAAAGTTTTTAAAAAAAAGCAAAAAAAGAATCATTTGTAGACTCTGCAGTCTTTCATCAATGCGATGATACCATGTGTCCCGTTCCTTCTGCTCTCCTGTAACTGTCCAATCCTCAGGTCCTGCCTTGCTTTGTAAGTGGTGACTTATGTGCTCACTGTCAAGTCTGGATCTGCAAGGCCTGGGCCTCCTTCAGAAGCTGGTGACCTCTGATTTTCAGCCTGCAGCCTGGATGCCTGCCACCAATAAACAGCAAGGTCTAGTCCAGTGGGTGACCCAGGAACCTTTCCTCAGCCTTAGCCACTCAGGGAGACATAATATACTTTTCCAATCCATTACCCTTCGTTTTCCTTTGAAGAAAACCCTTCATCAAAATAACAAACCATGAATATCAACTAATTACTAAAACTTATTTTAACATGGTTAAGAGAGTGGCACAGCTGACAAGTTTTAGAGACATAAAACACAAGTCCATTTTAATTCTTGCCTCATTAAACTTTAAATTGCTCTAGGTCACTGCTTACACCAACATCCATTCTGCTTCCAGGTCCAATTAGAGAACACATTTGAATCCACTGGACATTTTAGGATAGCCAGCAGCCTTACAGAAGCAGGAGCCCAGCTTTCTTCAAAGGCGGCACCTACATATCCTCCAGCCTTTAATCCCCTCATTCAGCTTTCAAACTACTGAACTTCAGGGAAAAGCCCTCTTCTGTCTTTAATTTACTGTTTCCACTTTCCTTTCTTGCTCACTGATGGTAAAGGCCAGAGAAATGGTAAGGGGTGGGGAGAGAGAAAAGAGAAAGAGAAGGAAGAGAAAGCAAAGCATATTGGCGGAGGAGAGATCGATAATAGGAATAAATCAGAGAGCATGGCACAGAGGAAAGATACTGAGAACGCTTTCTTCAGACTTGACCAGAAATATCCAGTGGGAAATTTCTTCTCCTCCTGACCCTTTGATATCACAGCAGTCATGTGCCCTACCCAACTTTTCCTTAGTAGTATAGAGATAACGCACTAGGTGCTGGGGCGGGGGTAGCCCCGTTGGAAGGCTGTGTGCCACTGTAAACTGCACAACCCGTTTCCTCTTAGCTCAAGAGGAAAGAAGGCAGGTGATCCTGAGCAGGGCAGGGAAGAAAGACCAGGAAGGAAGTCAGCTTGGTGACGGCTCCCCACCAGGGCCTGAGCTCAATCCCACCCTAAGACTAGGTAAGAAGATCTGTGTATCACCACACCAATGTGGGCAGCTCTTCTTTTCTTCTTCAAAAAAAAATATTTTAAGTTTAGTTACTGGCCAAGTAAACTAGAATCTCAAAAGACACACAAACTAAGCTAGGCTTCCATTTTTCCTAGTGATCTCGAAATGTCAGTCTCCATAGACCAGCGAAAAGAACTAAAGGCAGAAATGGAGAAGAGGGTTGTCACTGAGATATCAGTGGGGGAGACAGATGATGTAACCTGAGAAGCAATGTGTGGTGGATAAGGTTAGCAGAGTCTCAGGGGTGGAGCTGAGGAGCTACTGAGGACCCAAGAACTAGGCTAGGGATTCACCGGGGATTCTGGAAATCAGAAGAAGCTGGGGGTAGAGAGTAAAATCCTATGAACAACTAGGCACAAATCACTACAGTGAATCCTGGAGGAACAGAAGGGGCCTATGTCGGGACAAGCTGGGGACCAGCAAAAACAGGTTTTAATAATGGCTGGAATATTCCAGAAGCTATGAAGCAAAGATGGTGACTTTGGCCTTTTAACCTAGACCTCTCCAAATGACAATTATCCCATAAGTTAGTTGATGGTAGAAGACAGTGAGAAAGTACATGCAGAGTAAAATATGGCACCTGGCACAGAGTAAATTCACAGATATTAGACATTAGCACTATAGTTAGAGTTAGTATTAGTTTGCTATGAATGTGACTCCATTTGGCCAGAAGAACCTAAAGGAATTAGAGGGGCCCCTTTTCAACTTCATTACCTCCAACTTTTTCAAAAGTCTTGAAAATAAAAAGAGGACAAACCAAGTATTTCCCCTTTCTCTCCCCCCTTTCATTCAAAGGACAGGTTAACAAAAACACATTAAACCAAAAGAATAACATAATAGCATCTCAAAGAGGAGTAAATTATTCCTCCCTAGGGATGAACAGCCTTGCCAAGCAGAAACACTTGGCAATTCTTGCTCTATACCTGGGGTCAACGTTCCAAGATGCCTAAGTCACTAAGCCAGTCAGTGCCAGGGACATGAAGCTTAAGTGTGGGACTTGAAGGCCATGGAGCACAGGTTCTGGGACAGCATCCTGCTGGAAGGAGAGGTGTACCCAGCCAGAAAACAACAGCAATGGTGCTACAGTAAAGATGAAATGTTACTTAGTAGTCTGTAGACAGGACTAACCCACAGATGTACTTCCAGCTTCTCCAGATGGGATGTCCATCCAGCCATGAAAGTAAACACTTATGTCTCCAACCAGACTGGCTAACGGAAGGGACAGCAGGCTCTTTGAACCACCTGACTTTGTCTATGCCAGGCTTCAGCTCTAGTGAATATGTTGCTTACTACCCAGAAAGCCAAATGAGTTAATTTACAACTCAATATATGATGTCATAGATCTAAATTTTGGTTCATAATAAGTTTCCTACTGGTATGAATTTTTATACACCAAGCTTTAGCTGAGCTCTCCCAACCCATAATAATGCTCAGCAATTATACGCTATGAGACAAACATGCTGTAATATATACTTTCACCCTTAATCTGGTATATGAATTTTACTCTTCCACATGTAGATGTCAGAATAACAATGCTATTTGGTGCACAGTTTATCATAGTGAAATGTGACAATGAACTATTTTTGCAAGGATGCAGTTTTGTGAGGCTTCTTTATTTGTATTCTTAAAGAAAAACAAAACTTTCAAAGTATAGGAAATTTTAATGAGGCTTCACCAGATTAGGTAAAATTATTAAGGCTTATGGATGGTGGATAAATTCCAATAAATATTTGTATATTTTTCAATACATTAATTCCTTTTGCAGAAGGATATATATTGTTCCTGTACTAGGGCTAGAACCCAGGGCCAGAGCACTGACCCTGAGCTTTTTCAATCAATGTTTTGCCAACATTGATTGAGCCACAGTTCCATTTACCACTTTTTTTTTTGGTAGTTAAGTGGAGATAATAGTCTCATGGGCATTCCTGCCCAGGATGGCTTTGAATTGTGATGTTAGGTCCTTAGCCTCTTGAGTAGCTAAGATTACGGGTGTGGTGTCTCACTTAAAAGGCATTTGTTTCAACTAGTGCCTGTGTAAGTAGATATGTATATTCATAACTAAATGAACACACATCTATTTGCATGTGCATAGACATAGACAAGAGGTTTGTAGGCAGAGAAATCAACTCCTCTGGCAGTTGGTTGACTGAGTCTAGTTATTTCTGATACTTTACTATTGGCCCCTTTACTCCTTCTGCAGAATGGTATGAGGAGGAAGAAGAGGTGGAGGAAAATGTGTTGGGTACGTCAGCATGTCACAGAACTTGCTGCACACAATGCCCATAATCACTAGACAATTCATTTATTATATTTTCAAAACCTCAGTAATGGGAAGACTTTTCAAAAGACATAAAATGTAGGCAGTGTGAAGAAGACTGGGCTTCCTATAATCTTAAAAGTTCTGTGGGACAAAAATAAAACAATAATCAACCACAATCCAAAACAAACAGCAGCAAAGACCCCACAGAACAGACGTGTAAAAGAAATAGCAATTAGGTAAAGTACACTTTGGATAGGGAATCTAAGCCCAAATGTATCATGTTGATAAAAACAGAACACCTAATAACTCAGCTAAAATATGGACAAAGGATATGAATAGACAAATAACTGAGGAAAGAGTTACAAATGGTCATTCAATAAGACGTGTTCAAACACCAACAACTAGAGAGTGAAACATCAAAGATTAAGGCCAACTTCCTGGAAAGTATGACCAAGAGTAAAAGGGTGGAGGTAGAATCCCAACAAATAATTACAAAATGGTCAAAAGCAAAATGATTCCAGCATGTGAAGAGATACAATAGTAGTGAGCTGGAGAATACCGATAATAAAATTCATCAAAAAGGGGCAAATGATCTATGTGGATAAATGATGCAGTTTCTATGAAATAAATGGAAACTGTTACTAAACAAGTATTTCTACAATTGCCCCAGTGTGAGCCATTCCTTTGCTCCAGGCAAGCCCTCTATCACTTTGAGCCACAGCCCACTTCCCGTCTGAGCCATTCGACAGGAGAATACTTTCACACTTTTAAGGGCAGATCAAATGTTTGGTTGCTTAGACTTTTAGAAATACATACTGCTTCAGAGTTTGAGTTCAAAGTTTCCACTGGTACATTAAAGAAGAAACCTTGGGACAATTCCGTCTTGACTATGATGTACAGGTTAAAAGCCATAACACATGCAAAGAAGATCTCACAGAATGTTTAACTTTGAGAATTACTGATTAGTTAGAATGCTCATGAAGTACTTTATTAAAATCTAATATTTCTGATGTAAACCCAAGAAAAACTAAGAATACGTGTGTTTCTCTTCCTTAAGGACTATCTTACCTGGACATTACATACAGCAGTGGTGGACCCTGGGCAATCAACCTCTGAAACACAAGTATGAGACAAGGCTACACACTACAACCACTAGTATTTAGGACCGTTAAGTTTAGTCATCTAACTTCAGCAATGAGACAAGAAAGCAATATGAAAACAGCTGTAATTAAAAACAGCCCAACTGTGATTATTTGCAATGCTCCATAGTCACCCAAATAAACTACTTGAACTAAAAAATAACTCATGATTATGATAGGATAAGGAATATGCTAGGCTTTAACTTGTATTGCTAGTTCAGAAAAGATAGTAAGAGGTTTCCATTCATGACAAATAATGCATGTATTAACAACCAATAAGTACAATGGGACATGTAGACATTCACACACAGTGAGACCAAAGGAAGATACTGTTAGGAATACAAAGACACAATGTCTATGTGCATCTAATCATATAAAATACTATTTATCAAAATGAATTTGTTTTAGTTTTCTTTGTGTCTTGTTTACTTGCTTATATGTCCTTGGGAGTATAAGGGGGGGACAGAAATGGTGGGACAAAGGGTAACCAAATGCACCAATGGTACTCACTAGACACTATGTTGAAAATCAGCTATATAACCTGTGAGTGGGGATGGGAGGGAAAAACTGGGAGAGGATGAAGAAAGAGGTGACATTGTCCAAAAAGAAATGTACTCTGTACCTGACTCATGTAACTGTTACCCCTCTGTACATTGCCTTTATATAACAATTAAAACCCCAAAACATTAAGTAATGAGTTATAAGGTTTTATCAAAATGGAAAATAATTGTACCTTAGACTTAAACCCAGGCAATAAATTAATATAAATACCACAATAAAATGTAGAATACCTGAATGATAACAGCTATATTTATTGTGTGTATAAATATATGCACATCTGAGCCTTTTATTTGTATATTTCATTTTCCACTCAGAAAAATCTATGTAGCACATGCTAACATCAGACCCATTTTAGAGATAAACTTTTTGCCCAAAGTCACAAAGTGAGTAGTGGGCAAATCCTGGACTCAGATCCAGCCATAATGCCATGCTCCAAACCACAGCTGTGGGGGATACCGAGGCATCTTGCTCTGCAGTCTGTGGTGTGACAGTAGGTGATGTGCTGAGAAGAGCTCTGCTACTCCAAGGTCAAGACCTTTCTACCTCATATTGAATAAATCATCCTTACTAGGGAATTTCAATAAAGGGCTTTGTAGGAAGCTGTAGTTGACGGCCAGGGCCTCAGCTTGTGGTACGTCGCCCAAATGCATTTGGACATTCTGTCATAGCTGTTGATTTGGGCTCTTGCCCAAGACTTTGAGACTTTGGACAAAGAATTCTGTCTTTGCTATATTGAATACTCTGTCAACACTCAAAATAATGCTGAGGCAGCCATAGCACCATTCAGAAAGGGATGTTTTGGGGCAGGATATCCTGCAGAGGACACCCTGTATTCGTCACTGTGTTTTAAGTTCAGACTGCCCTTGGGAGCGCTTCTGGAGTCCTGAATGTGAAGCTGAAAACAGTATGAACTGCTGGGAGGAGAGGCACTGGGAAGGGAACAAGACCCTCCAGCCCTAAAACCAAGAACTCAGAAAACACTCCTGGACTTCTCTACAGAATCCTAATGCAGGTAGGGGAGCAACCATTTGTTGGCTGTGAATGTCCAAGTTGATGTAATGCCTTTGTTGCAGTTTTAGAATCCCTCCCTTTTAAAAAAAAAATCATGTCTTTGTTCCTTTTTCTTCTTCCAGAAGTCTACAAAGATAGAATTTCCCTCATACTCAAAAAGGAAGAGGTACAAAATGGGTGAGAAGCCTGAGAGATCTTTATACAAACAGGAATCACGGTTGTAGTGAACAGAGAAGGGGCTACGAGGGGAAGCTCACTGCTCCTCTTCCTCAGGAGATATCACAGGCATCTGCTAGTGAGATCCCACACTAGTTTCCAGTGTGTGCTCTGAAACACTCTTTAGTAATTCTAAGGTTGTTTCACACCATGACCGGCATGTGTTTCTTTTCCAGCTCTCCAGGAAAGCAGGCTGGTGAAGAGTTCTGCATAAGCTAGGCCAACACGCTTGCTCACAGGGGACTTACCTACAGATGATGCCAGTGTTTTCATAGGCTCTGTGGGTTGTCCAGTTCATTGATTTTTCTGCTTATTCTCAACTCCCCAAATCTCCAATACTTCTCCCTGCATCCTTTTACATTTCAGAAGTCATCACCATCTGATAATTTAACCAAACCAAAAATGTTTAACGTCTCTTTCTCATTCTGTCTCTGTCTCTGTTTCTCCTTCCTTCCTTCACTCCTGCTCTCTCTGTCTCTGTCTCTGTCTCTCTCTCTGCTCTTGCTCTAGCTCTTGTTCTCTCTTCTTTGTCATGACCAGTTTATTCACACTGAATCAGTATTCTCTTCATCCCACTAAGAATGTCACAACTCCAATAAGCTCCTAACAGGCCATCATACTTTTGCATTCTATTCTATTTTAGTAACTGTTCTAGCTTCTAGGAACACAGGTTGCTGGATGGCAGGTCAGATGACAGAGATCTCCTGCATCTGCAAGCCCCTCCCTCATTCCCCAAGTTATAGCCATAGCTACCTCCTCAAAGAACAAGGCAAATAGAGTCACTTTCCAACTTGGAAAAATGTACTGGAAATCTGAATAACACCCATCACTCAAAGCATTTTTTTTGTCATTCTAAGAGGCATCTGCTGAGCAAGAAACAGATACAAACACATGAGAAGTTTTACCATCATGGTTTTACCCTGTGCCTGTCACATGTTTAGTATCCAACTGGTATTTGGTATAAATACTAAAGCAATCTCTAAGACATACTTCCTCACTTTTGGGGATTATAATCCAATCACTAAGCAATTATTTGTTAATCATCTGTAGCATATAGGAGGTTTATGGCAAAATATAAGGGAGACTCCAACTTTGTACCAAATTCTGTTTTCACAACTAGTCCACAAGCTTTTTACCACTTGAACCATAACTCCCAGACTTTTGCATACTTTAGAATTTTTAATGTAGGGCCTTACATTTTTGTCTAGAGATGCCTAGACTATGGTACTCCTACCTATATTGCTAAATAGCTGAGATGAAAGGCTTAAATAACTACATTTGAGATAGGATCTTGATAACTTTTGTTTGGACTGACCCCAACCTTGATCTCTGCCTCTTGAGTAGGTAGGAGAAGAGATAACCAGCATTATCCTTACCCAGAATTTATTATATTTACTTATAATACTTTGTTCTAAATGGGGAAAGGGTACATTCTATAGTATCTTAACTCCTCCAACTCTTTCTTTCTTTCTTCCTTCCTTCTTCCTTTCCTTTTTTTTCAATATTAGCGTTTGAACTCAAGACCTAGAGCTTGCTAGGCAGTCTACCAGTTGAGCTCTGCCACTATTTGTGATTTTTGTGATAGGGTGTCATGAACTTTTCAGCCTGAGCTAGCCTCAAATAGTGATCCTTCTGCTCTAAGACTCCAGAGCAGGTAGAATTACACGCATGATCCAGCATTACTCAGTCATAAAATTCTCTTTGAGGAGGGAGAAATGGGTGGGCCACTGCCTTTTAAGCAAAATTTGTCCTAGGTTATGTAAAGGGAGGAAAAATCCATTGTCTTTGGGCACATGTATGTTTTTTCATTTAAAGCAAAACAAAACTCGGATTTGTCATCTCTGGTGAATTTTCCCCAACTCAATAGAGTAATAGTACGAAGTCTGGCAAGATATATGCTTTGTTTTATACAAGATTTAAAATCTATAGATGGGCTGGGAAGTTGGCTCAATGATAGAGAGCTTGCCTTGCATGCCTGAGGCCCTGGGTTCAATTCCTCAGCACCACATAAGCACCACATAAGCGCTGTGACTCACGTGGTAGAACACTAGCCTTAAGCTGAAGAGCTGAGGAACAGTGCCCAGGCCTAGAGTTCAGGCCCCACAACCGGACCCCCCCAAAAAAAAACAAAAACAAAAATCTATAGATATGCCACAAAAGTTGATCTTTTCTATCTTTTCTTAAAAGGAAAAAAAAGACCAGAGTTTCTATAGAGCTTTTCAAGTTTCTTCATTTTTGGCTATCAATTTATGGGACAGTGCCTAGTGAGGTCACAGGACCTGAACAAGTTTATCAACAACATGACTCTTGAAATATTTCCTACAAACCCATAAATTATGACTGTGGGTACAAATGACTCAAGAAATTTATTCATTGTTTAGAGTCCCCTTCCAACATCGATGGTTTAGAGAGCCTTCCTCGGGCTTCACATTTTTTTACCATCTACCATGGCCTTTTCTTCTCACATTTTTCTAGGTTTTCCAAATCTACTCAATAAAGCAAATCAGCCAAACCATAATAATATAGCTAAACTCTTCCTTGATTATCAAATTGTGCTTCAATCCCCCTTTGTCTCTTGGTATTTGTCAGGAGCTAGTTCTTTGGTCATGGCTGGGAAGTAGTTGATGCCAAAGTTAGAGTTTGTTGAACAAAGGCAAGAGTTGTTCACTTATGACTTTTATGGTGTATTATTTAGCAATGAATACATAAGGAAAATTGTGATCTTAAACAGAGGAAGGAAGCTAAGATGGACATTTAACTAGGAATAAGTAAGAAATTCATGAAAGAAAGCAGCACAATGTATGAATCAGGGGAGATGTAAGGGGGAAAGTCCCTTTTAGCAAGGTGCCTATAGGAACACCTTAGGGAAGAGGAGGAAAAAAGCACTGTCCCACAGGGAATCCTGGAAGAATACCTAAAGGAGAGATCATATACTGGAGCAGCTCAAAATAGCATTTTGAATCATATAACATCATCCTTTGTTTCTCATCAAATCTCACTTGAAGTTATTTTAAAGATGCTATTGAACTTGTAAAGTTTCAAGATTTCCACGCTTTCTTTTCTTTTCATCTTTCTCTCCCTCTCTACCTTCCCTTCTTTTCCTTCCTCCTATCTTTCTTCTTTCTTTTCCTTCTCTCCTTCCTTCTTTCATTCTTCAGGGCTTCATGTTATTGCTTGGCTTTTTTGTCAAACTCTGTCATTTGAGCCACAGCTCCACTTCAGCTTTTTAGTGGTTAGTTGGAGATCAGAGTCTCATGGACTTTTCTGTCCTGGTTGGTTTCAAACCATGTTTCTCAGGCCCCAGCCTCTTGAGTAGCTAAGGTTACAGAAGTGATCCTCTAGTGCCTGGCAATTTTCAAGATTTCTGTCATGACTTTTCTCCTTTCCTTCTTTTATGACCCCTTCAGCAAATTAACAAATTAATGCCTCCATGGGCATTAGCTGCTTACTGTAGTCCTGATAATGAGCATCTTTCCACTTTGCCTTTAATGCCCTGCATCCTTCAACCTCACACCACCTCCACTAGTGATCTCATGTACAATGAAAAGCGCTCAATCTTTTCATAATGTAAAGTCAGTGAGAGATGCTTTCCATGAACTATGCTGTCCACATTCCCTACCTTCTGCCTGCATATGCTTTTTGGTGGATTCTTTTGACTGGTCTCTATAAGGCTAACTTTGTACCACCTTCTGCTCCCAAGCTTTTCTCCAGCCTTACTGAGTTCACACTGATTGCTTCAGATTGCTTCTTTAACATATCAAGGTCACAGAGAATTCTAATCCTTTTCTGCAAGGTGCCAGCTACTTCTGAGCGGGTTGTGTTCCAACTCAGTGGTAATAGTTACTTTGAAATCAGCCATATGTTTAAAATATTGAACAAAGACTTCAATCTTGGAAATGTGCATTTATCCTTTCACTTAGTTCTTAATTTGTGAATTGACTGCCACTTATTATAGATTCTGCCTGTACATATGTTTTAGATGTGGAAACTTCTAAAATTCATCCATCATTTGGTTAAACTCTCCATACTGAGTCAAGTGTAGGTTACAATATGCCAATTTACAGTAGAACAATTACCTTTTCTTTTGCAAATCTAATAAAAAATGAGTCAAGACCTGTCCTTCTGTGGAATGTGTATGCATGGTATTGGGGCAGATGAGAGAGTATTTTTATAGTTTTCTTTTTAAGAAAACCAAAGCCTGGCTGATTCATATATTTTGGAAGAGATTTCAGAGCCCTATACACATTGAAGCTAATGCCATGAAAATTATGCAATTGCCTACTTGGTGCCAAGGTCTGTGATTATTGAGTTCATTCCAGAGGGACAAGAGAGTTCAGTCTCTGGCTCTCTGTGCTAGAGTCAGAGGTCACCATTAATCCCATGTGTGCAACTGTGGGTGGGTGTATGTACAAGAAGTTCTCTTGTTGCCATTGCTGATCATGTATAATAATATCTGCAATGTTCTGATGCATACTATGAGCTGGACCCTGTGCCAAGTACAATATATAAGTGCCTCCTTTGGTCTTCCTAATAAGCTTGTTGTATTGGATAAGTAATATTACTATCCCCTTTTACAGATGAATGAATGGAAGCCTTGGAAGTTAATTGTCATATGAACCAATATTTGTGATCTCCAATGCTTGCTTAGCTCCTTAACTAATACCTACATTGCTGTTGTGAGTGTGTAGAGCTAGGTCACAGCCCTCATTGGCTCCTGATTTGGCTGTGGCTGGAATGGAGGCCACGTTAGATGAGTTTCATCCAAGGTCAATGGAAGCATCTCCTTTAAGGTAATAAAAAAACCTTGTCCTATGACCACAAAAAATATAACAAAAAATACATTTTCATGATTAATGTTCCAGACCTTAGGAAAGTCATTCCTAGGAAAATGCAATGAGATCCTGTACTGGAATACATATAGATACATGTACTTAGGGACAGACAACCAAGTCTGCCTGCTCTCCCAATTACTGTGTGGTCTTAGGCAAGATAGATGCCTCATTTGTACAATGAGAATAAGAAGAATGGTATTTAGCAGGGCACTGGCTCAGACCTCTAATCATAGCTCAGGAGGCTGTGATCTGTAGATTGAAGTCTAAAGCCAAACCAGACAGGAAAATCCAAGAGACCTTTATCTCTAGTTGACTAGCAAAATTCTAGACTGGAGGTGTGGCTCAAATGGTAGAGATGTGAACGAAAAAAGTTGAATGAGAGTGTGAGGCTGGAGGCCAAGCTAGGTACCAGATTTTTTTTTAAAGCATGCTATCACCTAATGTTGCATATGTGTGTTACAAGAAATATATTAGACAATTCCCAGTGCCTGAGTGGTAAAAAACAAAATGATCATTGTTTTTTATTATTATTAGTCCTATCTAGTAATTTCTATTCAGATATAGTATTGACTTGGCATCTAATTTATTTCTTACGTGGAAGAACATGTCACTGTCAGTTTTCATGCATTTTATTTCATATAGGATTTTTTAGTTACTAACATTTTATCTTATTTTAAGTTAAAAGTCAGAAACATTTATTCTTCAGTAAATCCTCATGGATCCAAAACAGATCACCATTAACCCATCAGAAATCACTGGAAAAAAGTGCTACTCTGCATCTCATACTACTACTTCCACAAGCTCAAAAACAATTTCAAAATCAAACTCTCTAGAAGGGATCCAAACCAGACCTCTACTATGTCTCCTGGAAGCTTCTGAGACAGGCATCTTCCAATTCCTAGGATTTTTGAGTTCTATAAGAAAAAGAAATACATGTCCTGGAAGCTATTTCTTTAACCTTGGGATATTTCTGGCATAGGCTCAGCCCTCAATCACTATTATATTGATTAAATAACCAGAACCACATTCATCCGTTCAATTCTTTCATTACTGACCACAAAAACAATACAGGGTTTCCCAATTGGACTTAGTAGAATAAAAGACAGAAGAAGGTTCTTATCTAATTCTTTATACACTCAGTAAATTTATTAACCTCAATTATTGTTTAGGACAAGTTTTACCACTTTCCTTGTATCATTATTATTCCATGGGGAATGTAGCAGGGGTTGAATGAGTCCTAACTGGAATGAAGAGCTACATGTTTGCCTTGAAACATGGTCTAGAATCTCTCTGATAATCTAATTTTTTCCTCTAACACTAGGTAACTTGGGCAGTCCTTGGCATGGTACAAGTTCACTACAGAATGTGCTGAATCTAGGCCATTTGCTGGGGAAGGGCTATGTAATCTTCCTGGTATGATCATCAATAAATAAGAGGAAAAGTGAAAACAACACCAACAAAAGGCAGCACAGAAGGACCTTGGTCATCGTGTCCTGTGGTCCTTTTCTTAAGGATTCACAATTCTAACTCAGTTCTCACCTGGTAGATAAGTCTATGATATAACTAGGATGGTATAGAGGTACAAGCAATGGCCCAGAAGCATCATAGTAATGCCTTTGGATATCATAATGATTCTGCAGTTGGTTGACTAGTAGCTGGGGAAAGCTTAAAAACACTCTCCATCACTCCTCTGGGCCTTGAATAACCTGGATGTAAACATGAACAGGCAAGACCAGATGATCAGCAGGGTCACCTTTGTTTTGTTCACATGGCCTGAAGCTTCTATTTTAATTTTGGCCTTGTTTTAAAATGAACTTTCACATACCATATAAATGTACAGGGCTCCATGAATTTTCACAAAATGGTCATATGTATGTAACCAGATAAGAAAAAAAAATCAGCACCCTGAAGATTTCTTTTATCTCTTCTCAGACACTGATCTTTACTACCAAATACTAATTGAATCCATTTGGACTTTATGGGATTATATCCTTTTCTCCTCTGTCTGTTCTTACTTATCTTTTGTCACTCAGCATTCTGGTGAGGTTCATCTCTGTCATGCTGCATTCATTTTCATGGCTCCAATTTTATCCTATAAGCCATGACTTAATATAGTTGTTTGATAAAAGGGAAAAAAGGCAGGAAAACCTACCTAGAGCAGCCTGAGACTTTGCTTAGTGCTCTTGGGGACCGTAGATGCCATATTCTTTTCCTCAGTTCTTTGGGAAGCTAAGTATCAACACCACTACACTTATATAAGCAAAATATCAACACTATCAGACTTGTTGAAACAGAACCTTTTTGTACTTGCTACCATCCCCTGAAAATTCTGCAGGAAAGATCTCAAATTCTTTACCAGTCACAAAACTAAAAATACTACCATGATGCAGAGAGATCAGAGACATAGACAAGAAACTAATACATCATCTAATTTAAATAACACAAAACAATAAATATAAGTAAGAGAAAAATGCTTTGTTAGCAAAAAAGAGGTATAGAAGCAGTTTGTGGAGTTAATTCAGAGAAATTGCTATTGTCTTCCCAATTATACTGAGAAGAATTCACTAGAAACATTGAGAAAGAACACTGTTGTTGTAATAAATGGCACACAGTTTTAAAAAGAGCTCAGCTTAGCTACATTTTTCTAGAAAATAAAACCTTTTGTATTTGACGAATTTAGAGGCTAAGAGGCCTCCTAGCATTTCAGGAAGGCAAGAGTAGTTCCAGAGTCATCATCTGCATCTCTTGACAAAGCCAGGAGACCTTTCTGCATTAACATGATGCCATTTCAGCCAAGATAGACACTGTTGAAAAATGTTGGCCTGGATCAGGGCTGCTCCCTTGGCCAGGTGAAAGGCAATGACCGACTGAGCCTCACTGATCTGGTTTATTATAATACACTCTTCTCTGGCCTTCCTGATTCCCAGCTGGGAGTCCTCCCCTCTTCAGTCTCTGAAGCAAAGCCATAAAGATGTTTCCCAAATGCAAACCTGATCACAATAATGCCACCACAGAAAATCCTTCCAGGATTCTGCATTGCTTACAGGCTCCAGTCCAAATTCCCCACTGTGGCTTCAAGGTTTTGGGGATCTGGCCTCTGCTTATCTGGACTTGCTCATCTCCCATTGTGCTCCAGACATAGGCAACTACTATACTTTTCTCTAGCTAGAGTGCTACCTCTAGGGCCTCACTGGTCACTTCTACTTTACAGGTGTCAGGAAGCTTCCAGTTTTTGGAAAAACCTCCCTGATGGCCCCCTCTCTGCTCCTGTAGCTCCCACCACACACCCATCACAGATGGTAACCTAGTTAGTTACCTGTTGTAGCAGCTCTAGTCAGTGCCTTGTCCACTTACCTTCAGAACTTGTAGAGAACTTTACAGATGTTCACAATATGACACTTTGGTGGCACTACACATATTAGCCATGAACACCTGAAGTTACCACCCCTGGGAGTGTCCTTCTGCTAATGGTCCAAGGTGAGGATCTCTGCTTTATTTTTTTTATTCCAGATACCTACTAAGTACTCAAATCCTTCTCTGAAGGCTATTTCTAGGGAGACCTAATCCAGATCCATCTCCCACCTGGACTGTGAGCCCGGTAAAGTTTGAGGCTGGAAGACACTCATCTGTGTGGACAACACTGGCCATTATCCAAGGCCTACTGGATGAATGAGGCATGGCCTTCCTCTAGGGACACAAATTTCACCACTGGTTTTGGTTGAAAGACAATGGAGCCTATCAAGGAAGACAGGCTATGGGGTTAAGAGGCCTGGGTTCAATTCAAAACACAGAACCCTCCACTACTGATTGCTGTGACTTTAGGCAGGGGTACAGGTAAAACAACTTAGCCTTAGGTCCTCTTCTTTACAACTTAAAAGACTTAAAAGAGAGCTGTTCAAAACTGTGAGGCATCAAAAAACCTGGAGAGAGAGAGATTCCATTCTACATACCATAAGCACTTCTAGGTGGGAAGAAGAAGTTAATGAAAATACAGTCAATAGTTGTATTAGGAGAATATTTAGAGGCTTACATTTCTGTTTTGGTAAAGAACATTAGTTCTGAGAGCCCAGAATGAATATCAGAAAATAACTTTCATTTCAAGAAAAGAATTGCTAAATATAATAAAGCTTGCTAAATATAAATACACCAGAAAGAGCCAGACATGGTAGTACATGCCTATAATCCTAATACTCAGGAGACTGAGGTGAGAACATTGTGAGTTTCAGGCCAGGTTGGGCTACGTCGATCAGTCAGTCCATACACACAAAAGACACATTGGTATCTATCATTCACATATACAACAGCAAACATGTAAGGAATCAAATTAAATATGAATAACACCAGTTAGCGTTTTAAATTTATTTTCTTCTTTAACAGTTCCAGTCTTCTAAAACACAAATATATGTATGCTGGAAAATGCTTGAGATGTTTTCGGATCAGGCTAAAATCACATGTCATTCTAGTATCTCAATATAGTCATTATTTTCAAAGCATACAAAATCCAACACTAACCCACCAGATAAATATTTTGAATAATAAAAGGAATATATTGGAAAAAATAGAACTATAACAGTAGAATAGTCTAAATACACAATACATAATTCACAGCTAAACCAAGACTGTGCCTGTGCAATATTTCACTGGCTCCCCTTTCAGTCTCTTAAAACTGGGTAAACTGCACTGCCTTTGCAATCTCAGCAAAACCCTGGACAATTAAAAGAGAACCCCCAGACTTTCTAATAAGGGGAGTAAGCAAGAAGGCAGAGGGCTGAGAGAATATCCTGGTGCTCTTGAAGCTAGATATTGAAAACAAAAATATCTTGGTGTGCTAGTCTACCCACTATCTTATTAATAGTTCACCTTATTGATAACAAACATTTATGTATTCTTTAGACTATTATGATGCTTCAATTAGGGAGCAGACCCATCTCCTCCCTCACACTCCTTCATACCTCTTTATCCAGATTATAGAAAGCCTTCAATAAATATTTCTTGAAGGAACCTCCTTCTTACTTTCCATTGTTTTCTAATAGGTGTAGTGATAAAATATATGAATATATAGTGTCCAAAAAGTACTGGAAAGTTGAATACAAGTGGACATCTTAAAGAAACTTGGAGTCTTTGACAACTGCTCTCATTTAGTATTTCTCAAAATGCACAAAAGAGCTAGCAAATGGATTCCACAAAGCTAAACAGACAAAATCAAATCCTTAGAAGTTCATCAATGGTCTTAAGGAAGGTTCTGTACTGTTAAGGACCAACATGTCTCCCAGAAACTAGGAAGCTGGAGGAATTTTAGGATACTGTGTCATTTGGGGCAACTGAAAAATGAAAGAGGCAAAACAAATATCACACAACACCTGTGAATCACAGTTCCTGCAGGGCAGCTTCACCTGGGCCTGGGCAGAAAAGATATTGAGCCTAGAAAAGTTCTGTCCAGTGCCACAAGGAAGGTTCCCCCCCTCTAAGTGGCCAAGGGAGCCCCCCAAATAGTTGTGTTTTGACTACTGTATAATTTATGTTAGTTTGACAATGGTAATATACGTATAATATCAAAATTATATTATTAATACAAAATTTAAAATTCCAATTTATAAGAAAATTAAAGAAATTATTAAAAAGCTAGACACCAATGGCTCATGTCTGTAATCCTAGTTACTTGGGAGGCTTATGACCTGAGAAATGCAGTTTGAAGCCTGGGCAGAAATGTCTGGGCAACTGGAAATAGCCAGCAAAACATCACAAGTTGAGGTATGGCTCAAGGGATAGAGCACCAGACTAAGCAAAAAAAAAAAAAGAAGGCTAAGTGAAAATGAGAGGTTTTAGAATTCTAGCTGTAAGGCTGGCACAAAAAATAATGGAAATGAAGACAGAAATGTTTCTGCTTTGATATGTCTGGTAAAAGGGGTAACTCTTTTTATTTAGGGTCTCTCTTTCCACATTTAACCAAGCTATTTAAAGTGTTAAAAACATCCTTAATAAATGAAGATGGAGAGACCAAGAGAAACATTTAAGTGCTAGTTCACACTTTCATGAAATTTAGATGATGATGTGAGAAAAAAGTATAAAAAGAAGATATGTCCAAGTAACGTCTTAGGGAATTGCATGACAGCCCTGGTGCCACATTTCTGTAGTATAGACACACCAATTAGGATTTCTTTCTGGACCTGTAAAGTATGTATTGATAAGTAAGGAAGTCAGGTCTGGCTGGCACCATATTGGCCGCATGGTGGATCGTAAGGTCTGGCATCTTGTCTTCATGCTGGTGGAAGAAAACTCCCTGCCCATCACCTGCCTCTCAGGTAATGGGCATGCCCAGATCCCCCAGAGACAGGGGTGGGCACTTGGCTGATAGGTTACTGAATCTGTCAGTCTAGTGCCTGGGACTGGGAATTTCCTAAGCATCTGCCCCCTGCACCGACCTATTTAGGCCCAGACCAGCCTCGCTGCCAGGAAGCCATTTCATGTGTGTTTCCATAATCATGTCCTATGTTCTGTGTCCTGTCTCCTGGCTCATCTCTGGTCATCATGGTGTCCCAATTCAGCTTGGAGCTGAATTGGATTGTTGGTACTGTTCTTCTTTTCCTCTTTAGCATGTTTCCTAGCTGTGTTATATGTATTTGCATGCTGCAGGCCTTTGTAACAACTGGCTGCCTGTAGCCTGTTAACTGTATAATAAAGACTCTAATATTCTATATTTTAAAATGTGACCTCTGGGATGATTTCATCTAAAACATTGAAAGCAAAAGCAAGAACTTTTCATGATAAGAAAATAAATACTAGTACTTTTGCATAAGTACTTTCTCTGAACTGCATTTTAATATTAGGCATGCACATTTATTAGAAGTTGTTATAGAAGACGGCTCTATGAAAACCACATCTATATTTGCTAGAAAGGGTTGTTGAGTACATTATCTGTTATGTGGCTCAATATTCCTATAGCAAATCACACATAAGAAACTTTTTATTGTAAAAATACTTTACAGAGGGGTTGCAGCTATACAGGTAAGGTGATGAGTACATTTCCTCTTGAGCTTTGTTACCCATCTTGTTTGTTTTTCCCCAGCCATCCCTTCCCTTCCCCACCCCCCCTCACTGTTACAATGGGTCAGCCTGTATTCTTGAAGAAACTTCTTTTGTTATCTGGTGCCAGAAAACCTTTATCTCCAGAAACTGGTCTGTTCTTTTCTTTCTAATAACAAGCCTGATGCAATTTATCCTGTTTTTCTTTTGCCCAGGCCAAATTTGATGATCAATCATAGTGATTGTAATGGACTTCATGGTTTAAGGAGTTCTTTCCTCCAAGTTTTCATGGCATTTAATTTCAATTTCTAGTTTTACTGATCATGTTTTACATATGTGTCTGAAAATCAGCATTTTGTTTTAACTTAAAGGTTTTGAGGGGTTTTTTTTCCTGGAAAACAATGAGTTGTGCTTACTACATATAGGTTAAGAAATCTAAGATGTCAAAAGTAGGCTTTCCTTAGTACAAATGACTTTTAAGTGTACCAGTTAGTACATACATTTTGCCTTTCTCTTTGGGAATAACCCCCCTATGTAAGTTATATGTTACTCTACATAATATACAGACATCTTTTATTCTGCTTATGGATAATTTCTTGGACAAAAGAATATGTATTTATAGTTGATGTTTACCAGAAAATTAACACCATAATTATGCAACATTTACTCTGTTAAGCTTATGATTTGTTAAGCTTTGAGGACCTCTGGCTGAATGAACAAAATCACTGCAGAGAGCTCATTTACATTATATCCACCCAATGCCTGAAGTGGACCATCATATCATTTTTCCTCAATTTTTTTTCTTAAGTAATACATATGAGATTAATGGTTAATTTACTTCAACTGTTCTATTTTCCTGCCCCAAGCCTATTCTATTAGCCAGTTTGTATTTAAACACATTTTAGTCTTACAGATTTTCCACTAACTAATAAGCAAAACACAGATTTCCAAATCCTTTGAAAGGTATATTAACTTACTTTCAAATTGTGTGTGTGTGTGTGTGTGTGTGTGTGTGTGTTACATTCTCAGGCTTTGGACTAATCGGAAGATCTCATGAGTTTTTAAAACCATATTCATTTCCCTGAGCACAGGGGCTCCACATCCTGGATGGCACTATTCATTCAGTGCCCTTGTCAGTTAGAATTTAGGAAGTCATTTCTCTTTAATGGTTGCCAGACCTCCTGGGTGAGCTGGGGCACTTTGCCCTGCCCCAGGTCTCCACTGAGAATGGAACTTTCCTCCTTCCTTTCTCTTAGTCACCCTAAGAACACTGGGATCCTGCTGGCAGAGAACTGTTTTGACCCTGAATCATAATGCTGAGCCTTAACAGTGGGATTTCTTGCAATTAGGAAACTGATCCTTTTCCCTTGACTTGAGCCAGCTCATTCAATGCTAACACCCTGCTTCTGTAACTTCACCTCTAAACCCCCTACCTCTTGCTCACTTGACAGGGCTCCAAGAATAGCTGGGTGGCTTTGTTCTTCAACCCTGCACATAACTAAGAAACTAAGGGCTACAGAGGGTCTGGATATCAGCTCAGGACCTGGAGTCAGACAGACTCACCTTATACTGACTCTGGAGTCTGCCACTTCCTAGCTGTAAGACCTAGGGATAGTTACTTAATTCTGCAGTATCAGTCTCCTCCATTGTCAACTGTGAAAGCTAATAAGTAACAACTGCCTCAAGGGTAAATAATGACTAAGAGCAACTATTATTTGCCTGGAACTGGGCTTAGACAGTCAGAACATATATGCTAACTATCCTCCTGGAACTTGCTTTCAGTTAGCTGGGGAGTTGGATAGCAAATAAGTAAATGACAAATACGCAGTTAAAAATGTGGTGTAAGTGCTCTAAGTTAAATGGACAACATTCTTAGGTAAGTGAAAATGACAAGTACAGGTCAGAGAATGGCTGAATAGAGGGGAACGGAAGAAGGTCTCAAATAAGAAGCATTTAACCCATGTACCAGCATGAAAAAAAAGGTAGAACACATTTAAGTTGTACTTAGAAGGCTATACATGAAGAAGACACAAAAACCAGGACACATAGAAAGGTATTTTTACAATAAGGATACAGCATGGGCAAAGGCCTAAGAAGGGAAAATGTTTTGTTGTTGTTGTTTTGTTGTGTTTTTTTTGAGAAAGCAGAAACTTTGGAAAATACCAAGACACAGATTCAACACATACAAAAAAAATTCAATTTAGGGTTCAAAAAAGATCAGAGGGGTACGTGCTATAGCTCATGGGTCCACTGTCTATTTCTGTGATAAATAGCAGGACTTACTCAGAGAGCCAACCTCAAGATCATCTGTACAACTGAGGGGCAATGCCAGTGGCACAGAAGCTTAACTTTGTTGTCCCAA
>NW_012267490.1:35787-38578 GCF_000151885.1 Dipodomys ordii | reverse complement strand
GCAATGCTTGGTAAGAAATGTATGCATTATCCTGCCCATGTAATTGTAACCCCTCTGTACAGTATGTTCACAAATAAAATAAAATTAAATTTAAAAAAAAAGATTAAGAGCAAATTCAGATAATATAAACCCCAGGATTTATGATACTGAAATTATTAATCACAGACTATACAATGGTTATTATTTGAAATGCTTTTAGAAATAAATATGTATCATATACTAAAAACTTGCATTTCACATATGCAAGAGAGATAGAATTAAGTAAAGAGTATGCATGCAAATACTACCAAAAAGACTAGAAAGATTTGAAAACTCCAAATTAAATGGAGGAGGATGAAAAGATTAACTTTTAATCTTAAAATCTCATTGATGAGCTGGGCACCAGTGGTTCACACCTGTAATCCTAGCTATTCAGGAGGCTGAGAGCTGAGGATCCTAGTTCAAAGCCAGCCTGGGTAGGAAAATTCCATGATCCTCTTATCTCCAATAAACCACCAGAAAACCGGAAGTGGCACTGTGGCTCAAGTGGTAGAGCGCTGGCCTTGAGCTGAAGAGTTGAGGGACAGCACCCAGGCCCAGAGTTCAAGCCCCACAACCTACCGGGGGGAGGGGAGGAGACAGAGAACATAAGACTAGAATATTAAAACAAGAAAATAATTATAATTACTCTAACAAAGAACTTTCCACAGCATCAGTATAGCCAGGATGGACTTTGTAGAATAATATATTCTTAGAGAAAATAATTATCAAGCTAAAATTGGGTGAACTCAAGAGTTAGGGTGATATTCTTGGAGAAACAAAAATTCAGCTTATTGCCAACAGACTATACTAAAATAAACAAGATTATAAATTCAGGTGAAAATTGGAAATGTAAGTGGTGAATGAAGAGCATTATTTTATTATCATTTTATATTTTATACTTATATTATTATTATAAAAATTATATAGAAGCTTTGAATTTCTCACACATCTAAACAATAATGTCAATGTCCAATATATTGGTCAAAAAAGAAGGAATAAAGTAGTAGGTAACAAAAACCTGTAAGTAGGAGGGTGCTGAACAGTCAGTATATCTTATCATCTTTATATGGTTTGAATGGAGGGATTCATTGGCAAATCAGGAAGGATAATAGGGGCCACAAGTAACACAGTCATGAAGTTCTTTCCACAGAAGGGACAATACTGAGTCCCTGGATAGACTAACAAGCTAACTACTGATAGCCTAATGATACCATACTTCCTTAACTTGAAGAAGGCAGGGCTTTGGCTTATTCAGGATAGAAACTTTCTGCTTGTGGATTTCCCTTCTTTTCTTCAACACTTTTGCCAGAAACACAATTCTGAGACATATACAAAGTACCTCATCTATCACATTGAATCCTATGCAGTTTCACCACCAACATTTTACAGCAGCATGAATGAACTATTACCAGGCAGTACTAAACCAGCACTTCCTTTATAAAGGGTTGAATGAAAGCACACAAAGATGTTATGCTACTGTCCTATGAAACACAGTCAGCCTATACTTCAAATCAGAGGGCCGGATATGGTGCCATCTCCCCATAGTATGAATGCATGATCAGAAAACAGGGAAGGTGAGAGGGGTTCTTCTCATCAGAGGACCTCATAACTCATTGCTTCCACCTGAGAAGCTTATCATGACTTGGGAATGATGAAATGGAGACCATTGCTTGGCCATTTCAGTTTCTCATTCCAATGGCCCAAAAGTCAGAAAGGAGGTCATCATTACTGTCACATGATATGTAGGGATTTAGTGGAGGTTGCCTTAACCCAAAACCTTGGACAACAGTGTTGTATACTCAGCAATAAAGACAAGGGCTACAACAGTTACGAAAGTAACTATATCTTTTTCTTACTTCCCTGGCCACCTCTACCTAACACACAACAACAAAAGACATCATTAGAGTAGTTCATGTTTTAGATGACTTTCATCTCCACATGATCATACAGGACGTAAGGTAGTTTCACAGAGTCTCTGTATTGGGGACTACCTTCTCATCTGCATGAAAAATAAGACTAGAGTGATAAATGGAGTAAACAATATCAGGTACTGCTTATTTGTCTTTCTAGATCCATCTCGATTCTTGTCTCCTGGCTTTTTTCCCTACAACTTGACATTCATACATGGCATTGGTTGGGCACACTTGTATACCTTTGGGCTAAAGGCAGCAGATGGGTGCAGGGAATAGTAAGGTCAGCAAATTTATTCCCCTGGTTCCTCCCTGGGACTTCACTTCAGACTGGCTGTTTCTCAAGAGAGAAACAGCCTATGTGACTCATGAATTCTAGGTTGGAATCTATACTCCTTTCCCTTTGTCCTTTAGGATAGAAATAGTGACAGCTGGGCTGGGAAGGTGGCTCAGTGGTAGAGCGCTTGCCTTGCATGCATGAGGCCCTGGGTTCGATTCCTCAGCACCACATAAGCAAAAAGAAAAAGCCGGAAGTGGCACTGTGGCACAAGTGGTAGAGCGCTAGCCTTGAGCTGGAGAGCTGAAGGACAGCGCCCAGGCCCAGAGTTCAGGCCCCATGACCGGACCCCCCCACCCCCCAAAAAAAGAAATAGTGACAGCTCTGCTGTTGTAGCCCTGGTTCCTTACACACTAATAGTTCCCATACCTTTGGAATTAATCCCTTTCTAAGTAAATATCTTTTAATTATCCTAAGTTGAAATAACTGTTTCTATTGGGACCCTGCCTGGCTTACCCACTGTGACTGCATGTTTCTGAATATACAATCTATGAATCAATACCTATAGGGAGAGATTTTCCTT
>NW_012267490.1:32483-35737 GCF_000151885.1 Dipodomys ordii | reverse complement strand
ATTATTTGTGTCTTCCCCAACCCACTAGACTGTTCATTCCTTAAGATTCAGATTTTGGCTAGGTATGGCTCATGCCTGTAATCCTAGCTACTCAGGAAGTTGAGATCAGAGATTCCTAGTGTGCAAAAAGACTAGGCAGAACTGTCCATGAAACTCTATCCTCAAAACTGCAAGTAAAAAACCATGTTGGAGGAATGCCTCAAGTGGAAGGATGTCAGGTAAATGAGAAAGCAAGCATGAGGCATTGGCACAACACAAAAATAAAAACCATCAGGCTGGGAAGGTGGTTCAGTGGTAGAGCGCTTGCCTTGCATGCATGAGGCCCTGGGTTCGATTCCTCAGCACCACATAAGCAGAGAAAGAGTGCTGGCCTTGAGCTGAAGAGCTGAGGGACAGTGCCCAGGCCCAGAGCTCAGGCCCCATGACCAACCAAAAAAAATTACTTAAAAAAATAAAAACCATCTTTGATTTTCATTTATTTATTGCTATATCCTAATAGTGCATGATACATAGTATATGCTCAGTAAATATTGCTTGAATAATTGCATGGGAGTCAGAGAGATAGAATAGTGTTTCTGAGGTCACAGAGCTCTTTGTCATCTTCATTCACTGACCACCTGAGCTCTGACTCCTCAGTTATTTGGATAATTAAAACTCCGTTATCATCTGGAAGTCTAGAGTATATTATATTGCAGTAATATTGTCAGTAATAATGTCACATCTCTTGTCAATGTATTTCATAGGAAATAAAGTCTTTGACAAAATACATTCTGACATTATTGCTTACTCATTATTGTTACTCATATATAATTTTTAATAAAAGAATCTGAATCCAGGAAAAGCAGATATATCCGTAGACTTTTGAAAACCTGAAGTGAATTATCTTTATGAGATTATACCAGCAAGGGACTCAAATCAAAATTCCTCCTCTATGCTTCCTTCCTGGTTGCTCAAACTTACCTAGTTCAGATAGAGGCCTTTCAATTCAACAATCCTTGTCACAGTGGCCTACTGTGGGCCACCCTGTGTTATCTATCAGTGGTAAATAGGATAACTGAATCCCTGTTGTTAGGCAGCTCAGAGGGTACTCGCGGGAGGACTGCAATGACAGCTTTACCATGCAGCACTATAGTGAATGTAGCAGAAGTGGAAGGAAAGGCTGTGAGTTGGATGCTGCAGTAAGGAAGACTTCAGGAGGGAAGGGGACCAAGGCTGAGAATTACTGCCAACAGGCAGGAAGAATCCTAAGTATACTACCAAGTGAAGGATAAATTGTGAGATTTCGAGTTTCAAGCAAAACTGAGAAGCAGTAGAACTGAGATCACTGATTGTCATCCAGGCATTATTCTGGTCCGAATGTCTGGAGACATTTGTCACAACTGGGGAGGTGTGTTACTGACATCTAGTGGATAGAGGCCAAGGATGCTACCAAGCACCCTACAGGCAACACACCTCCAATAGAGTACTACACAACCTAGAATGCCTAGTAGTGGCAAATTTGAGGAAGCTTGACTTAAAGATCATGACCTTTGAAGTTCAATACTCACGAGCAGAGTCCCAGATCCACCCTTAAGTAGCCAAATGATGCTGGGCAAATGATTGTTTGCTTTGTTAAAATTCCTCAGTGGTCACTCTTTCACTCAGTAGATGTCTAAAAGCTGTCTTAAGTGTAGATAGGGCAAATTAGGCATGACAGTGATTCATAACAAAAAGGGGTTTGAGGTGTTCCTGCAGATGCATGCCAGGAACCAAGGAAGCTTCAAGAAGGAACATCTTCTAGGCAAAAGAGATTAAAAAAAAATGGGTTCCTGGAAGAAGGGTACTTAATTGTACAGGAAAAGGATGGTGAGAAGTTATCCAGATAAACAAGAGCAGATTAAACAAGAAAGCAAAAGATTCCCATTGCCGATGCTTACATTGTACCTGACTATAGCAAGGGTTTCTCACCTTCTGAGGTCCTGGACTCCCAGGTAGATATTTCCGAACCTCCTTTACAGTTAGATATGGCTGCAGAACCAAATTCTCAATAAAATATGAGAATGGTTAGCATCAAGAAAACGAAAACCAACAAGCAGTGGTTAAGACGGTAGGAGAAAGAAACCTTATACACTATAAATTAGTAAGGCCACTATGGATCTCAATAGAAACATCCTCAAAAAATTAAAAGAACTAGAACTAGACTTCACTTTACTACTTCTTTGTAAAGAATTAAAGCCAGACCCCTACAGAGCTACTTACACATCCATGTTTATTATCATAGCACTATTCACAATAGCCAGGTAGTGAAATCAGTCTAGGTGCTCATCAATGGATAAAGAAAATGTGTTGCATATATCCAGTGGAATTTTTTTCAGCCATAAAGAAGAACAAAATTAGCCAGGTGCTGGTGGCTCATGCCTGTAATCCCAGCTACTCTGGAGGCTGAAATCTGAGGATCAAGGTTTAAAGCCAGTCACAGCAGGAAAGTCTGTGAGACTCATCTCCAATTAAGCAACAGAAATACCAGAAGTGGAGCTGTGGTTTAAGTGTTAGAATGCTAGCTTTGAGCACAAAAGCTCAGGGACAGGCCCAGGCCCTGAGTTCAATCTCTGTCTGTCTGTCTGTCTGTCTCTCTCTCTCTCTCTCTGTCTCTCTCACACACACACACACACACAAAGAACAAAATTATACATTTGGAGGGAACTGTATAGAACAGAGAGACAGTTGTATGTTTTCTCTCATATGCGGAATTCAGAAAGCAAAGAAAATGACATGAATGAAAAAGGGCTACTATTAGTAAGATGGAAAGAGAAAAGTGGGAAGAGGCAGAGGAGTTAGGAGAGTGTAAGAAAAAGAATGAATATGATCAAAGTATGTTATATGACTATTAAAATATCACTATGAATCTTATTACGCTGTCCAATTAATAAACACTAATGAAAAATGTGAGAAAAAGTGTCAATTTCTGGATATAGATATTTTACTCATTAATTTTTGAATGACTTTCTTTAGTTGTTTCTTCCAAAATGGTAACCTAGAGAGTAGTTCGGACACCAAGAGCAGCCATGGTAGGGTAGAAGTTAGTAAAAATTTTTTATAAAGAACTAGATCAATATTTCCAGATCTGTGGATATTATGGGTTGGGTTGTAATTTCTCAATTCTTTCATTGTAGCACAAGAGTAGCTATTCTAATAGGTGGGCATGGCAGAGTCCATAAAACTTTATGAATAAAGAAAAGCAGAAGGCTGGTTGCCATCCCCCATGTAAGACATGG
>NW_012267490.1:30367-32433 GCF_000151885.1 Dipodomys ordii | reverse complement strand
GTTTCTATTGGGACCCTGCCTGGCTTACCCACTGTGACTGCATGTTTCTGAATATACAATCTATGAATCAATACCTATAGGGAGAGATTTTCCTTAAGATACTTACACACCTGGTCATCTGGGTAGTACAAAACTGGCTGTTTGGCAACACCTGATGGGCTCAGAAAAAGTTGGTATAAGAACAGTTTCTAGGTGATCTGGAAGAACCTTTAAACCAAACAAAGCTATTCTAATAGCATCCTGTGTGGCAACCTGAGGCACCCAATCCTGAAGCCCATACTGTAGGAGAGTTTGTTACAGCATAGACTGCAGGGTGTTATTTCCAGGGCCGCTGGTTGAGGAGGGAAGGGCAGGCCCAAGAATCCATATTCCTAGCATATTTCTTGGTGATGCTGATACTGCAGGTCCAGGGTCTACCGCTAGAGAATAACTGTCTTAAGAAATAGAAAAAAATGGGAAATCACAGAATAAATATTTCACCAATCTCTGTAGAGGTCAAACTATCTGAAAGAGTTTTATACTGAGTATCAAGTTACAACTTAAGTAAAGGTAAATATATTCCTCTATAAATCTATAGATATAAATATAATAGCAAGAAGTATTAACTTTACCACATTGAAGTATTCCTTTTCTCAATAGACGTTTATTAATTGTATATATGGTACTATGTTCCAAGGTACTGTGTTTTGCTTATTTTGAATATGTTGTGATGTAGAGAATATGTGGCAAATATTCTGCATATCATTGCCTGCAAGAGTTTAAGCCAGCTTTGGTGTTCTTATTTCTCTTCCAGGATATATAATATGGTTGGCTGTCACGCATTCATCATCATGATTTTAAAAGATGAAAAGTTCACTCATGTGGAATGTAGGTATGCTTGACCTCTGAACTTTACTGGTTAGTCATGTCTCTTTTCTCTCTTCTTTATGGTGGGGTTAATGTCTCTGAGTCTGAAGCATTAAAGGAAATAAGGCAAATAAAAAAGGTAGGGAAATGTACTTACTTGTCCAATCCCCAGTAGACTCTTATTCTTTCTCTCTACTTTGGTGATTATGCCACCATTCATCAGCTAAACTTTTCTTTCTAAAGGCTGACAGCATTGCAACTGACAATCTTGACAGTAGAGATCATCAGGTAGTGGTGGAGAAATAATGAGAACTGTGGTAATATTAAACAAATCTGGTAAACTCATATCTTGACAGATCAGTAACCAATTATATAAGGACCTGCAATTTCTAGTACATTCTTTCCTCTAAGCCTAATCCCATAGTCTAAGTTTTATAATTATGATTTTAGTAAAAAAATTATAAAATTTTAACTGAAATTTAAATATAAAACAAGTTGTATTCTCTCCCTATTGGCCTCTGTACTTCACATTTGAACATAAATAAAACAAAAATTACATGTAGCATACCACAAAAGTTTACTGGGTTCCTCCTAGTAATAAAGAATGAAGAATAGAAAGTAGTAGTAGTAATAAAGATGATAGGAATAGTACATAGTAAGGGAGAAAGATAAGAAAAGTTAACATTAGACTTCCAAAACAACAACAAAAAAGAAAACTCAAGTTTCCAAGAAAAATAGTCAAATTAAAGGTATTTTAACAGATGAATATTCTCTACAACATTCTCTCTCTCCCCCCGACCTTTGCTAATCTGTCTCTTGCTCTCATTCTCATTTCTTTCTTCCTTTCTTTTCAACTCAGCATCTGTTTTTTCAAGCAGAGATCAAACAATAGTTTGTATGGTTGAATTATCAGTTTAACTGCCAATATTTCTTATTTTGAAATGAAACTGCACAGAACTTAATTTATAAACACTATGTATAAAGTTAACAACTGTGAACTACAGTGGCATGTCAAATTGTCATAGAATATTGGTTTATTTTGTGAAGAGCTATTGGGATATTTCCATGATGGGACTGATTGCAGGAAACAGAGTAATCACATAGTGTTTAGTAACATAGTAATCATATGCTTCCTTTTAATAACTTTTAAAGCACACAGGTAAATCTGAGTCAGGCATAATCTGGCACTTTAGTCCTCTCTATTCCTGCCACAGTGACAG